>NC_057734.1:39231817-39255631 GCF_004010195.1 Chiloscyllium plagiosum
AGGAGGTCAGGCAGCATCAAAGGAACCGGAGAATCGATGTTTCGGGCATAAAACGTCGATTCTCCTGTTCCTTTGATGCTGCCTGACCTGCTGCACTTTTCCAGCAACGCATTTTTAAGCTCTGATCTCCAGCATCTGTAATCGTCACTTTCTCCAAAGAGACCTTGGAGTGTAGGGTCATAGCTCCCTGAAAGTGGAGTCGCAGATAGATAGGATAGTGAAGACGGCGTTTGGTATGCTTTCCTTTATTGGTCAGAGTATTGAGTACAGGAGTTAGGAGGTCATGTTGTGACTGTACAGGACATTGGTTAGGCCACTGTTGGAATATTGCGTGCAATTCTGGTCTCCTTCCTAACGGAAAGATGTTGTGAAATTTGAAAGGGTTCAGAACGATTTACAAGGATGTTGCCAGGATTGGAGGATTTGAGCGATAGGGAGAGGTTGAATAGCCTAGGGCTGTTTTGCCTGGAGCGTCGGAGGCTGAGGGGAGAGGTTTACAAATTCATGAGGGGCATGGATAGGATAAAGAGAGAAAGTCTTTTCCCTTGGGTGAGGGAGTCCAGAACTAGAAGGCATAGGTTTAGGGTGAGAGGGGAAAGATATAAAAGAAACCTAAGGGGCAACTTTTTCACGCAGAGGGTGGTTCGTGTACGGAATGTGCTGCCAGAGGAAGTGGTGGAGGCTGGAACAATTGCAACATTTAAGAGGCATTTGGATGGGTATATGAATAGGAAGGGTTTGGAGGGATATGGGCCGGGTGCTGGCAGGTGGGACTAGATTGGTTTGGGATATCTGGTCGGCTTGGACGGGTTGGACCGAAGGGTCTATTTCCATGCTTTACATCTCTATGACTCTATGACTCTATGATCATTAGGCTGTCAAAAGCCAACCAGTTGCCATATCACAAGTAACCTTGGCTTCCTTCTTCATTCCTCCAAGCTCAGCAGTAGCCTTTGATTCCTTAATGAGGAGAGACATTGGAATTGTAGTTGTCTCATCATCAACATAAAGTCATAGGGTTGTACAGCACTGAAAAAGACCCTTTGGTCCAATTCGTCCATGCTAACTAGATATCCTAAATAAAACTAATCCCATTTGTCAGCAATTGGCCCATATCCCTCTAATCCCCACCTATTCATATACCCATCCAGATGCGTTTTGAAAGTTGCAATTGTACCAGCCTCCTCTACTTCCTCTGACAGATCACTCCATACACGCACTGCCCTTTGTGTAAAAACGTTGCCCCTTAAGTCCCTTTCCCCTCTCACTTTAAACCTATACACTCTAGTTTTGGAGCCCCCTACACTGGGAAAATGATCTTGGCTACTCACCCTATCCATTCCACTCATGATTTTAAAAACTTCTACAAGGCGAACCCTCAGCTTCTGACACTCCAGGGGAAACAGCCCCAGCCTATTCAGCCTCTCCCTGTAGCTCAGACCCTACAACCCTGGCAACGTCCTTGTAAATCTTTTTGGCATCCTTTCATACTTAACAACATGTTTCCTATAGCAGGGAGAACAGACTTGAAAGCAGTATTCCAAAAGTGGCCGAACCAATGTCCTACATAGCCGCAACATGACCTCCCAACTCCTATATTCAATGCACTGACCAATAAAGGAAAGCATACCAAAGGCCTTCATTATCCTATCTACCTGCAATTCCACTTTCAAGGAGCTTGAACTTGCACTACAAGGTTCTCTTTGTTTGGCAACACTCCCCAGGACCTCACCATTAAATGCATTAGTCCTGTCCACCTCACATTTACCTAAATTAAACTGCATCTACCACTCCTTCGATCCCTCGGCTCACTCTTGAGAGGTTAGACCCATCGAGATTTAAGTTTCATGATTCTTTTTAGAAACCAGTTCCATAGAAATGATTCTCTTTGGACAACAGGAAGAATGCAACATAGTTTTTCCTCTGGTTTAAAATGTAGCCCAGATTAATGGACTGAAACTCTCTTCTCTCCAATAGTAGTTCAGGTTTTGTAATAGCTAGGACAATCTCCACCTTATTTTGAGTGGGCATGGCCCACAATTCAATACACCAATCAGTTTCCCACTCTCACTCAGAAACACAAAGACCGGGGTGGTTGGAGGGGGTAGGGAGATAGTTTCTGTTTACTAAGCACAACAAAAACAGATATAATTCATTCTTATTTAATAAAAAAGTTACACGTAGCCCACAAAGATATTTTTTCTGCCCACTTCCTTTTCCAAAATAACCCCAAGTGTTGGCATGTGTAGTTTGTGTTGAAGGGGGATGATGTGGTTGGGTAAATTTGGTCTGGGACACTGGTGCAAGATAAGTCAAAAGTTATCATTAGCAAAGGTTTAGAGGGATATGGGCCAAATGCAGGCAAATGGGGCTAGCTCAATTTAGGAAACCTAGTCTGCATGGACGAGTTGGGCCGAAGGGCCTGTTTTTGTGCTGTATGACTCCATGTGAAATAACTCTACAGAGGGAGGTAACCCGTCACCAGTCACCCTTTATTTTCATGTGCATTGCACTTGACAATGATCCATCTCCCTCAGAGCCAGCTCTCAGAGTGAACAAAATGTTTGGCACTCCTGGTTTTTTTCCTCTTTTTTTTTATTACACATGGAGAGTCCTTGACACTGATCCAGTTCCCATACAGCCAGCTCTCAGAGTGAACAGGATGTCTGACACTCCTGTTTGGCACTCCTGTTTATATCTGATTGGACCAGGTTAACAGCCCCAATCAGGGAAATCATAGTCTATGAGGTCCATCTGGCTGACCTCATTACAGTCACTACACTATGTCTCAACAACCTCCCCAGATTTTGATTCAATTGTTTAATTGAGCAGAGTGGGCTGGAAATGGTTCAGAAAATGATTGAGTGAAGGAGCTAACGTAATGCAAAGCTGCTGCAGTTTAGCTACTGCCTCAGTTTGGTTGCATGCACATTAGTTTGGATTTCTCAACGGTTAGATTTAGTAATGTGCATATACCAACTGCACTCACTCTTAAGTCAAAACAATTATGGTATTTACTGAAATAGTATGACAAATATGAATGTTACATTTAATAATTATTGTTTCATTCCCCCATTTAAAAACTCCATTGAGGCCAGACTCACTTTGTAAGGAACCTGCTGATTGTAATGTTCATTGTTCTTTGATTAAGTTAGATCTTAGTGAAACTGTACCCCTGAGAGACAACACCCTCTTTGTGAAGAATCTCCTGGGCTTACTAAGAGGAGTTGCTATCAAGCGACAGGACCCAGTGATGACTGCACTCCATGTGACAGCAACAACAGTGAAAACACTAAAGTGGAATAAATTGCACATTGCTAGCAAAGTCAAAGGAAGCAAATACATATGTCAGATAAAAAATAAATTTGTGTTGTTTTTAATCAAGTCAGCAGTAAATGATATTTTCAATCATATAAAAAGACTGCACAATGTTACATATTGAACTAATAGCCTTATTGCACAAAATGGCAGCTTAGGTTACTTAGGAAAGAACTCTGAAAAGCTGCTACATTCAACAATCACACAATGCTATAAAGTGAACATAGCTGGCTAGATGTTATCTCTTTGAGAAAACTCTCATTTTTAGTTGAGAAAATCAATGACATAGGTGTAAGTGAGAGACACAGTCTTAAAGTATTATCCTGTCACTCCTTGGAACCTGAATGCTGATTCACCTGATCAGGTGAATATAGCGTGCAGTCTGCTAGTTGGAAGAAGTTTGCAGTGGTATTTAACAGAGGTGATGTGACTCTCAGCCATCAGCTGACAAAAGTCCCTTGTCACTTCTGTTTGTCACATTAAGTTCAAATCAGACATTTAACTGGGTCTTCCCAGCCTCTAAAGACCCCAGGCATCCTGACAGGTTAAAGCTGTCGGCCAGTCAAAGACCATTAACTCAGCAGTGCCACTCAGAAGGTGGTGGCTGCTGCTGGTACTGTACCCACCCAAGGACCACCATCATTATTGGACACCAATGGCAGGAGATTGATGGAGAGAGAGGTGTTGTGGGCAGGGTCAGCAGCAAACTAGGACAGAGGATGGCTCTCAATAGGCCTCCCTCCCCAATTCCCGAAACCCACTTCCTCTTCGAGCACAGAGTGCCTTTGAATGTGTGTCTAAAAACAATGCCCACCTTCTTCAATGTCCTTCTTACCAGCCAGAAGCTGCAAGCAAATCACAAATCCCCCCCCCACACCCTCCATTGGGGGCATACCAGCAGCATTGGGATGAGGCCTTAAGTGGACAGCAATTGCCTCCTATCACTGTCTCCACCAACTGAATGATCCACCACCACCAGACTTGCTTTTGACATAGGCATTGACCTTCACCTTAGAGTGAATTAACCTTCAACAGCTGTTGAGGTGTGTGCATAAGGTGAACAAAAGTGTCCACTCAAATCTGATGCTCTTAATCCAAGAACAGCCCCCACAGCCACAGTTATTTGGACGAGAATCTCTCCTGTGGTTATCACTGGGGCTGGGCCTGGATTTTCCCAGCTCCACTGTGGAAGAGAGGGAACAGCAAGACAACAAAATTGGGTAGAAACACCAAAAACCATCCCCTACAAACTTTGAGAGGCAGGGAGGGGGTAAAATGGGTTCTCTGTTCCAGATGTTAAAGTCAGAATTAGGGGCAATTGAGGGTGAGAGCATTTGCTGGCATTTTCTGCCGCTAGCAAAGCAGCTACCAGTCACCATGGAGGTGCCCTCCTATGGCAGGCTACGCAACCACCGGTGTCCAAGCCACCAAATGTCAAAGAGGGGGGTCACCACATCTGCAGCCCAAAGAGCCACCGAGAGTGTGATTCATGGGCTGAATGGCCTTTCATCTCTGAATCTATCTCCCTGAAGGCAGGTCTGGGTTGTGGCATCCTTGTGGTCCCCATCTTTCCCAAAAGGTCTGACAGAGGACTCCATAGCTGCCAGGATGAGCAGTAGCAGAAGCCCATTCTCAAGGGGATGGTGAGTGTTGCCAATTCGTCGGGCACCCCTGGAAAGATCATGCCAGTGGTGCCCACTGACAATCAGGTCTTCAAGACCCCTGCTTGGTCCTGGCAGCAGGATTTTGAATGCATTGCAAATTCTAATCCGTACAGACAGGGTGGTGTGGAGGAAATTCCACTGTGCTCGGTTAGCCTTTGGAGTGTTTATCATGCAAAACTGTGAAAAGCAGCACCACCATGGAGTGCAGAAAAGTCACATGATTCATATAACGTGCCCCCTTTGAAAAAGAGAATAAGCCAATGGAGATCCAGTGAACCTTTTCCTGCATCTCTCAGAAAATTAGAAGAAGAATACAGAAATTGAACCAATAGTGAGGTCAGAAAGATTTATGGGACTTCACTTTGCAGTCATCACATTACAGGAAGGATATAATTCAGGGGAGGTGATGTCCTAGTGGTGTTATCACTGCACTGTTAATCCTGAGACCCAGGTAATGTTCTGAGAATGCAGGTTCAAATCCCACTAGGGCAGATTTAAATTTAATTAAAACAAAATCTGTAATTAAGAGCCTGATGATGAATCTTGGTAAAACCCCATCTGGTTCACTAATGCCCTTTAGGGAAGGGAAATTGCCATCCTTAGCTGGTCAGGTCTACATGTGACTCCAGACTCACAGCAATATGGTTAACTCTGACCTGGAAAATTAGGGATGGGCAATAAAGGCCACCTAGCCAGCAACACCCTCATCCCATTTTTTAAAAATTGCTTTAGAAAGAGTACAGAAGAAATTGTTGCGAGAACTTGCGAATGGAAGCTATAAGCAAAGACTGCAGAGGCTAGGATTGTTTTCCTTAGAACAGTGAAAGCTGAGGGGTAATTGTTAGAAGATGAGAGGGGGAAATCATTTTCACCCAGAGAGTGATAGGGATCTGGAAATCACTGACCAGTTTGGTATTTGTGGCTGAAATTCCCACCCCATTTAAAAGGACTGTGGATCTGTACCTGAAGCACTGTTACCTGGGACCAGGACTGAAAAGTGGATTAGAATGGGGGAGGAGGGCTGGTTTATTCAAATGGTGCAGGCATATGGGCCAAATGGCCTCTTTCCATGCTACAACTTTTATGTGGTTCTACTGATCACTTCAGGATCTCTCTGTGCAACTGCAAAAGTACTGGACTGCCCTCAGCTCCCTCCTCTCTGCAGTCCTCAAAGTAAAGCCAGAGCTGAGGATGGGTGTTGAACCATAGAGAGTGGAGGAAGGAACAGAAAGGTCAGAGTTCGCAGCAGACTGAGGATAGTAATCAGTACGCTGACAAATCTAAACTCATCGATACTCCCAATCCTGTCAACCAGACCAGCCTTGCACTGAGCAATCAGTCCTGTGGCTGGTATTGATATTGTTACAGGCTGAACTGAATGAACGATTTGGCCGGTCCCAGCATATGCAGGCATTAGATGTTTTAAAAAAATGATCATTTAAATTCCTGTAACCAGCATGCAGCCGCAATTAATTTGTCAACAGTTGGCCCACAGCTGTCTGAAAGATTATCCACCACGTTCTGAAAAGTGCGTAATCCCTTTTTCCGAAGGCTTCTGAAATTAAAAAGCGAGAGAGAGAGATCCATCTCCCAGACAGTGTTTGCTGGGCTGACTGCAAATCAGAGGGTGGTGAGGGAGGGGGCTGTCCATGCCAAGGGTGGGGATGGGGCTGGGGTTCATTCCCTAGGGTCACATGTTCTCAGTTTTCTCCGTGTTGGTGTTTTGATACTCGTGAGAAGTGGCAGCCATTTTGGCTTTTCTCCTGCAAAAGGGATAAGAAAGAGAAATGATGAATATTGTTTTTCCGTGCTTGTTCAAAAGACACAGGACCAGCGAGACCGTCTGAAAATAATTGTGGATTTGAGGTTTCAGCGGAACAGGCTGGTGGGCTGACAGCATCTACGGAGAGAAACAGAGTTAACATTTTGGTTCAATCACCTTTTGTCACGACTGGGAATGGTTAGGACAGTGACAGGCTCTTGGCAAGTATGGAGGCACGGAGAGGAGGAATGATCAAAGAGGAGAGCGGAGGTAGTTTTGAAGGCAGGAGCAGCTAAAGGAAAATATGCAAAAGGGCATGATGATGGGACAAGTAAAGAAATGAAGCTAGAGCAGCTGAAGAGAAAATAAAGTCACCAACAATAATGTCCGTTATAATAGGCTTATGACCTGAAGTTGTTGAATTCAGTGCTGACCACAGTTTCAATTGCAATATCTCCTAGGGGTGGTGGCCCTACCTATTGTCCATCCCTATCAGTGATATATTTAGCAGTGGTGGGCAGTTTTCCCATCCTTAAGCCAATTGAGGCTCCGTTGTCATGGTGGGTGGGTGGAGGGGGGGGGGGAGGGGTGGGTTGGGGGGGTGGCAGGGTGTCTATAAAGTGTGGTGCTGGAAAAAGCACAGCAGCTCAAGCAGCACCTGAGGACAAAAGAATTGACATTTTGAGTAAGACCCTACACTAGAACTAATGAGACATAGAATAGAATCCCTACAGTGTGGAAACAGGCCCTTTGGCCCAACAAGTCCACACTGACCCTCTGAAGGGTATCCCACCCAGACCCATTCCCTCTACCCTATATTTACCCCCCGGCTAATGGACCTAACATACACATTCCTGAACACTACGGGCAATTTAGCATGGCCAATTCACCTAAACTGCACATCTTTGGACTACGGGAGGAAAGCAGAGCACCTGGAGGAAACCCACACAGACACAGGGAGAATGTGCAAACTCTACACAGACAGTTGCCCGAGGCTGAAGTTGAACCTGGGTCCCTGGTGCTGTGAGGTAGCAGTGCTAACCACTGAGCCACCGGGCCACCCCATGTTATAGCTTTTCAGGTCCTGGTGGAGGGTCCTGCTGGAAACATCCACTCTTCTGCTCCTTGGATGCTGCCTGACCTGCTGCGCTTTTTCCAGCACCACACTTTATTGACTCTGACTCTCCAGCATCTGTAGTCCTCATTATCTCCTGAGGTTCAGCTGTAGCTAATTAATAGGCACTTAATGGGTCTCTTCCTGGAATTTTATATGTGAACCGTGGACACCTCACCTCCTGTAAAGCCTCACAGCCTCCCCGTGGATGCATTCAAGACATCTCCAGTGATGGAGCACCCTATGGCCCACAGAGGCCAATGCCAAGAGAAAGAGACACCTTCATTGGGAGACTACCCAATCCTTGTGACTAACTTTCTCAATGCCTCCCTTACAGAGGCTTGCCTGATTGGCACCAGTGATCCCCAAACCCACTTACTTGTACCCTTAACTCTCTCCAGCATGGCTGGCCCTGGACTGCAGCAATCCCAGCACTAGCCACCACTCCTGGTGGCGCTGTTGGGACAGTACAGCTGCCACCCCTCTGACTGGACAGCCAACTTCATCAGGGATAAGGCTGGCACTGAAGACATTTCACTGGCTGGATCAACCTAAAATCCAGTTGTAGTTTCCATAACCAGCAGAGGCAAGTGTGCTCCGCCCCCACCACCTTTTGGTCAACCTTCTCACCATATCCATGTAAAATCCAGAATGTTAAACCTGAAAACTTACAACATGACTCATCAACCAATACTGCCTTTGGTCAGACCACACTTGGAATACTGTAAGCAATTTTGGGCCCCATATCTAAGGTGGAATACGCTGGCCTTGGACATTTGTTGTGTGTGTGTGTGTGTGTGTGTGGGAGAGTCCAGAAGAGGATTACAAGAATGGTTCTAGGAGTGAAGGGCTTGTCATATGTGGAGTGGTTGAGGACTCTGGGTCTTTACTCAATGGAGTTTAGAAGGATGAGGGTGGATCTGATTGAAACTTACAGAATACTGAGTAGACGTGGAGAAGATGTTGCCACTAGTAGGAGAGACTAGGACCCGAGGCACAGCCTCAGAGTGATCCTTTAGAACGGAGATGAGGAAGAATTTTTTCAGACAGACAGTGATGTCTCTGTGGAATTCATTGCTGCAGAAGGCAGTGGAGGTCGAGCCATTGAGTGAATTTAAAACAGAGATAGGTTCTTGATTAGTGAGGGGATCAAAGGTAATGGGGAGAAGGCAGGAGAATAGGTTGAGAAACACATCAGCCATGATTGAATACTGAATAACCTAATTCTGGGTATTGGCCACAGGAAGTACTAAAGAGACATTGGTGTGTATGTCAATAGATGTTAGAAGTTGGCAGCACAAGTAGATGTGGTGAATAAGAAGGCATATTGGTCGCTATTGGTTAGAGAATTGAATGCAACAGCAAAGAGGTTATGATGGAGTTACATTAGTTAGGCCACAGCTGGAATACTGTGTAGAGTTCCGCTCACAATCCAGTAGGAAGGATGTGACTGCACTGGAGAGGGTGCAGAGGAGATTCACCAGGATGTTACCTGGACTGGAGTGACTCAACTATGAAAACTGGATAGGCTGGGTTTTTAAGTCCTTAGAGCAGAGAAGGATAAAAGGGGGATCTGATCAAGGTGTATAAAGTTTCAGATGATAACCATTGCTCGCATTCAGATAGCTGCTGTGTGTAATGATTCTGTTATTCCTTGCGTGCCTCCTCCAGTCTGGCCCATTTATTGTTTCCTTTTAATGTACTTATCCCATAACTTCATCCCATTTGTTATTCAATCTTTCCTGCTGTCAACCCTATTTGTTTCTTGAACCCTTTCTCCCTTTCCCTGTACCTGCTTAGGACCAGTTAAATCCCTCATGTTTTTCAGTTCTAATGAATGACCATTTCCCTGAAACATTGACTTTGTTCCTTTAACCACACATGCTGCTTGACCTTGTAAGTAGTTGCACTATTTTTGAGTATTGTTTGAACTCCCGAGCGCCTGCAATATTTTCCATTTAATCTGGCTGCATGTTCATACAATTATGCTCTTAAAATGGTCAACGCACCTAAATCCATTCACCTTGCAGCTGGAGACTCAAACTAAAGAAACCTCAAGATATTTTTACACTGAATTATTAAAGATCAGACAGCAGCTAATTTAACTCTGCTATTTTAGAAATAGACAAGGTAAAACTTCCTCCTTTTAATTTTCAATAAGGTCTTCAATGGCCTGTCCTTGCATAAAGGCAACTGCACCCTCATAAAGAAAGTTTTCTTTACCGATACCTGAACTCTGTCCAAAACCAGGACACAGCATCCACCTTCCTGCGTCAAGACATTGCTTGCCTTCCCAGGAGCTGATGGTGTGTGAGCCCATGAGAAGCTGATGAGAATTCTCACCAATTGTATCACTATGACAGACTACAGTAGACAGCCAATACTTTATCAACTGGTTGACGACTGTGGACAAAGAAGCTTACAAGCACAACACACTATTTGGAAACTGAAGAGGGCACATCAAATCTCAGGTTCTCTACACTCCGAAAACAATTCTTGCATTTAGAAGTCTAACACTCCATAATATCCATTGGAACGGGGTGGCATTAGGTATCTCCCTCTGCTCCAACTGCCACTGAGCAGGAAGAATATACACACTATATGAGTCTACTAAGATAAACTATCCTTAGTGGAAGAGGGAGGCAATTATTCCATACTGTAGAGAATCTAATCTAATCAAATTACACTTGCATTCTTATTTTCAACATCGTCCCCTCCCTCCTGTATATGGGAGCAGGTGTAGGTCATTTAATCCCTCCAGCTGCTCCACCACTCAATAAAATCATGGCTGATCTAATTGTGACCTCAACACTATGTTCCAGCCTAACCCTCATAACCTTGGACTCTCTTGTTAGTTAAGAATTTACTTAACAAGTAACCTCCCTCCAGCCCTACAACCCTCCGAGATTTCAACATGCCGACAATTTTGACCTTTCATGCATTCCCGTTTACCATCACTCCATGTTGGCAGTTAGCCCTCAAGTCTCCAATTTCCTCCCTACACTTCAGCACCTCTGTACCTGCCCTCATCAAGGGTGCTCCGTAAAATCATTTCACCTGCCTTTGTACCTCTTTATGTCGCTCCACGAATCAAAAGCCTTGGACGCACCTTGGGATATTTTCGTACGCACTTGTGGCTTTTCAATCCTGAGCAAATGCTATGCCATGAACAAATTATATCCTTGTGTCAACTTCCATTTTCATTGGGTTGGTACCTCCATTTAAATGGTTGACAGAAGAAGCTGGTACAGTTGCATCTGTACTGTGGCTAACCAACATCCCCATAGTGATTGGTTAGTCCAGTTAATAAAGGAAAGCAATGTGATTGTTGAGCACGATAGTTTAATTCTGTTGCTGACGTACCTTGTAGTTCATGTTAGGACACAGATGAGTAACCTGTGGAATATAGCCGTTACTTGCTTGGTGGCACAGAACTTAAACGTTGCTAAACAAACTAACACGAAGTTGAAGCTTTTCATCTTGCATTCATCAGGACAGAAGCACAAGGAAATCAGCTTTATAATGGAAACACCAATTTACACGGCTTGAGAAAAGAGGGTTGATTTGTTAGAATATGGAGCAGGAGCTGTTATCTGTCAATCTCAATTATCCAATTACATTCAAACTAAGCAACTTGAAACTATTCAGTCAGAAGTTAATCAGTTATACCACAGTTTACAGCTACTGCTGGCTCTCCGGGCTAAACATAGTCCAACCAACCAGCACTCCATGCTGCAGAGATTGCTGGTCCCTTTCTAAAGTTAGTTTAATTGTGATAAGTGCAAGCTGGAAAGCTTCAACCGATTATCTCTCTCTTGCAAATGTTCAAGTTGAACCAATCTAACTTATCAGTCTTTTTTTTGCCTTAAAGTGTCTGAATGACAGAGAACTCCCAATGCCACACTCAGCAGTCCCCAAATCACTGAGGTAACCAACTAAACAGAGTGCTCCATTTGTCCAACGCACAAACCACCACTCCCTCATCTCACCCACTGACATAAGACACAATAAAAAAATGATTTCGAAGCTTTTCGGATGCTGCCTGAATTGCTGTGCTCTTCCAGCACCACTGATCCACAATAAAAAAATGGCCTGGTTTGGCAGGAATTAATGTACAGTACAACTGAGTGTTAAAAATATTCCCGACAGCCCAACAGAGGAGATGTGTTTCAAACGACTATCTGTTATCTCCACGTGATTAATTAGCAACATTTCAAAAATCATAGAACTATAGTGAGGTTATAAATGATAAATGTGGTGATAGTGTACGATATTCTTCCAATTATTCCCCATTGATTTATAGTACACACAGGAGTATTATACTCCGTTAAAGCCATCTCTTAATGTAACACTGCTAACACAGCATGCAGCCTTCCTAATGGCCTCATGATTAAAGGATGTCACTGAGCTGTACAAACAGTGTTGTCTTAGGTTCAATCCACCATCGTACTCGAGCCTTGTTCTCTTTGACCTGGAGCGGGACTGGTGGTGGGGTGGTGGGGGAGAGCATGAGGGCTAAATATGATCCCGGATCCCACTCCAGCTCGCTATCTGGTGACTTCAGCAGAAAGTACACACGTGGACATCAGAAGAGGTCAGGGACAGGTTCAGCTGTGATACCCCAGTGGTTAAATAGCACGTACAGCATACAGCACGTACAGTTTTTAAACTCACATATGAAGCCTGAAAACAGCAAAAGGCAGAGTGGGGCAATCTGTATGCACACAGCCCCCTACTGTACTCACTGTATATCAATGATTGTATTACCAAATACCAGACTAATGTCATTTACAAGTTCACTGATGACACCACCATAGTCTGTTGAATCTCAGATGGCAACAAAACAGAATAGACAGGAGGTGGAAGATTTGAAAAAATGGTGCACTGAGAACATGCTAGCTCTCAATGCCGACAAAACCAAGGAACTCATTATTGACTTGCGGTGGGATGTTATTCATGTCCTTCTACACATTAACAGCACAGAGGTGGAACAAGTGGAGAGTGTCAAGCTCCTGGGAGTGGTCATCCACAACAAGCTTTCTTGGACTCTTCATGTGAACGCACTGGTTACAAAGGCCCAACAACGTCTCTTCTTCCTCAGGCAGCTGAGGAAATTTGACATGATGGTGAATATCCTTTTATAGGTGCACCATCGAGAGCATTCTGTCTGGATGTATCACTACCTGGTATGGCACCTGTGCCATTCAGGATCGGAGACGGTTACAGAGAGTGGTGAACTCGGCCCGGACAATCAGAAAGGCCAACCTCCCGTCAATAGAATCCATCCAGTAGGCCCGCTGTCAAGGAAAGGCCACCAGCATTCTCAAAGATCCATCCCACTCTGGCAATGCTTTTCTACAACCTCTACCATCGGGGAGAAGGTACAGAAGCCTGAACACATGCACCAGCCGGTTTTGAAACAGTTAATACTCTACTGTTGTTAGAATACTGAATGGACTCACAAACTCTTAATATTCACCTGTACCTGTGTTTTTTTTTTTGTTTTTGCTGCTGTTTACCTATTATTTACTTATCTATGCTATTTAACTCTGTGACCTGCCTGTAATGCTCGCAAGACAAAGCTTATCACTGTGCCTCAGTACACGGGACAATAAATTCAATTCAATTCAATTCCAGAACAAACCAGTGCCGTAAGAGAGGTATAATATCCTCTCTCTGCCTCAGACTTGGCACTGAGCCATGTTATTCTAAAGAGAGGCAGCAGAGAGGAGATACTGTCAGACATCAGAAAAACATCACTCTGAGAGTGAGAAAGACAGATTGAAAGGAAAACAGACGAGAAAAGCATGGGGCTGCTTTAATATAGTGCCTTTTATAAAGTCAGGTTCTCCCAAAGTATCTTACAGCCAATGAAACACTTGGATTTGCCATCTCATTTGTAATGCAGTCAGTAATTTATGCACAGCAAGCTCCCACAGAAGGATGGCTGCCAGATAATCAATTATAGAGATGTTGGCTAAATAAGAAATGTTGGGCAGAACACCAGGGAGAGTGCCCTTGCTCTTTTTTTGAATAGTGTCACAGGATTCCTCATTTCAGGAATGATTCAGCAACAGTTTAGCAACATCCCAGTTTTACACTGCAGTCTCAGGCACAGGACTACAACCCATGAGTATCTGAATCAGGATGAAGTGCTACTCATTCAATCCCAGCTGACGGAATGCTTTATAAATTCTAAAGTTGGCTCGACCTGGTTCCTTAAACATGGAACATTCTTAAAGAAGCCCTAAAATCTATTTCATTGAGAATGTCACTATTCACTCTGGATTTCCTTTTACACTTCCACGCAACTATTGCCAGCTATTCAAGGTGATGAAACAAATTGAAATTCTTCTTCATGTGCAGTGGAAAATGAGTGATGGTTACCAGGAGGTCTGTTTTACAGTGCACCTGGTTTTCCTCTTGATTGGAGTCACAACCTCCAAAACGCCAGAAACGCTCCTTGGAGTCTTACTGTGCACATCTCCTATAAGGTATAATCTGTGGTAATGAAAGGCACTGCTACATGACCAGGGACCTTCCTCAGAGCCACTCCAGCAGCTGTCACTTTACCAGAGTAAAGTGGGATAACAAACACAGTTACATAACAGTGTGTTTTGTTTTTAGTTGTTCAGGCCACATTGAGATTCCAAAATACTGGGTTGAGTAGACCACCATTTCCAAGAAAGGTCCTTAAACAAGCACCAGACAGCTCATCAGAACATTCATGGGTCCAAGTGTATCTGAAATCTATCCTTAACCAAAGTGTACATTGTAGGTACGGATTCAGAGCAGGATGCTTAGCCACAATATTCAACATTTTTCTCCCATTGAGGCTTCCCTCAATTTTTTTTTCAACCTGTTATTGGCCTCAGTTATGACCAAGCCTTTGAGTGGACAACAGACAATAGACAATAGACATTAGGTGCAGGAGTAGGCCATTCTGCCCTTCGAGCCTGCACCACCATTCAATATGATCATGGCTGATCATCCTTAATCAGTGTCCTGTTCCTGCCTTATCTCCATAACCCTTGATTCCAATATCCTTGAGAGCTCTATCCAACTCTTTCTTAAATGAATCCAGAGACTGGGCCTCCACTGCCCTCTGGGGGAGATCATTCCACACAGCCACCACTCTCTGGGTGAAGAGACAATGGCATCAAAATCTGAAGTAGTCCCTTTAATTCACTTTTGGTCTCTTCTGATTGTACTTCAATAAACCTCTAGTCGGCTTCCCTTCATTCCATGCTGCAGTTCCATCCACATACTTATTCTTTTCCATTCGCACCAACTTTCATTCACCTCTCACTCCTGTACTCATTGACCTAAATTAGCCAAAAAGTCAAGTTAAGCTGCCAAATTTGGAAAATCTCATTGTTGTTTTTTAAAATTTCCCTCTGGCCTGGTTCTACCCAATCTCTGTAACCGTTTCAGGTATCTGTTCTACTCTACCCCTGGCCCTTTAAGCAGTACAGATTTTAACCCTTGAAGAAAGTGAGGATTGAAGATGCTGCAGTTCAGAGTCGAAAAGTATGGTGCTGGAAAAGCACAGCCAGTCAGGCAGCATCCGAGGAGCAAGAGAATCGACAAAACATCGATGCTCCTGCTCCTCGGATGTTGCCTGACTTGCTGTGTTTTTTTAGCACCACATTTTTCAAATTTAACCTCATGAGGCATGGTGGCCAGGCTTTGTCCTGTCAAGGCCCTAATGTCTAGAATTCCATCTCTAATCCTCACCTTTCTCTCTTATTGAATTTTTATTTGATTTATTACTGTCATTTGTACCAAGGTACAGTGAAAAGTTTTGTTTTGTGTGCAGTACAGGCAGATCATACCATACAAAGTGTGTTGGGTAGCAGAACAGAGAGAGGAATACAATGCTACGGCTGCTGAGAAGGTGAAAGAAGTTCCTTCAAACTCTTCGACTGTGTTTTTGACTATTCGGTCTCACGTCTCCTTATGTGGGCTCAAAGCCTAATTTTGCCTTCAACTTTCTGTGAAATAAAACAGGACGTTTTATTATTATTTAATGGCACTGCACAAATATAACTTGCTGACGCTGTTGTTGCAGAGGTAGCTTTTCATAGATGCAGCTGGGCTCCGCTAGCGCTTCTTATTGAAAGGTGTGTCCTGAATACACAGTGGCCCAATTCACGAAACTGTCTGTCTCAGGAAACAGCACTACATATTATCTGCTTCAGGCAGACATCAATAAAACATCTGATGACAATCAGAGATCTCTTTCAGCCATAGTTCTGAAATAATTGGCCTTTTGGCCTTGCCTTTCATTTGAAAATTTAGCAAAATGATTACTGATTTCTACGCCAAAGACCTTAGCGTTACTCAGGAGACAGATGAACAGTTTTTTGAGGTGGACGTGGAGAGGGGAAGCGAATTGGAAAGAGATGTCTGCATTTACCGCAGCTATTAGGAACAATACTAAACTTAAAGTCACTACGCAAATACTGGCCAGTTTACGCACAAACAGTGGTACAATCAGTTAACCTGTTCCTTGACAGTGTTATTTGTGGCAGGAGGGTGGCTAATGGTCACCAAGAGTGTTGACTGTTCTTCAGAAAGTGTCTGAATCACTTGGATCTCTCATTAATTCCAGGATGAACTAAGCTGGCTTCCCAGTCTGTAGTTAACTTGTGAGCTGCATCCTCACTTTGTGTTGATCAACACCCCTAACCCCTTGTCCTATAACTCACTGCACAGGTGGGTGCAGTCCACAGCACCAATAGCCTCAATGTATTTTCTTCCTCTTGAAGCAGCTGTATTGTATAAGACTGGGAGGAGATACATGGGTGTCTGCCAGGAGGTTTAAACAGAATTGCACTTGATATTTCCTCAGTCGAGTATTCCTAGTCGAGGTAGC
Organism: Chiloscyllium plagiosum; assembly: GCF_004010195.1. Lineage (NCBI taxonomy): Eukaryota > Metazoa > Chordata > Chondrichthyes > Orectolobiformes > Hemiscylliidae > Chiloscyllium > Chiloscyllium plagiosum. Next base: position 39,248,554 of record NC_057734.1, read on the forward strand.
AGGCACCTGGGACCTGTCACTTTCTCTTTCTTATTGTGAGATACCTGGGAGTGGCCGTACACAATGGAGAGAGTCTGCTTTACTGCATTAGGTGGTTTTTCCACTGTGCCCTCACTCATCACTTTAGATTAAAGGATATTCAATACACCTGGAGATAGCTTTTGTTCAACAATTGAAAGCTATTTCCTGCCAGGGATTCTGTTTACAATACAATTCACACAGTACAATCCTTTTGTCAAACGGTTTTGCATCTGTGCTTATAGAATTTCAAAATGGCTGCAGTCACCTTGCAATAGAACATTTGCTTCTCATGTGGTGCTGAAGTCTGAGTGGTGTTTTTTGCTTTGTTTTGGACAGTGATCTATTGCTGAATGAACTGAGGTACAGTCTGTCATAGTCAACAGTTCGTCTCCACCTTCATCAAGTGATTATTCCTTCCATGTGAATTTCAATGCCTGATGCTTGCCCTCACTCTGCATGCACACCAGTGCATTTTACAGCATGGATTCCTGAGCAGCCCTCAAGAATGAGAATATTGGACAATTTCTCAACTCCTCTGGCCCGGCAAAAATGAAACCTCCAGCACTAGCCTGCAGGAATTCGATTTTCAGCGCAGTGCTGAGAACCTGACACCCAATGTATTCCAAGTCCTATTCTTGCAACCAAGCCGTGTTATTATTGTGACACTACCTGTAAATTCAAATAGCCCCATTGGACAGACGGTGAGAAGCAGGAGCTGCCATACCCGACACCTGTAGCTAAGGTAGGCGGCGGCCATGATGTGGCCTGCTGCTGCCTTACTGAAGTGAAAGGCCAGCTTCCTTGGGGACTGACAGTGTCCATGGCAACAAAAGAAGCTCTGGAAATGATGCAAAAAGCTCCAGGATAGATCAATTAGAGAGTTTATTCCTAATTGCCCACAGTATTAAGTGCATTAGTCAGGGGTAAGTATAGGCTAGGGGAATAGGGTTTGGGTGGGTTACTCTTCGGAGGGTCAGTGTGGATTTGTTGAGCCGAAGGGCCTGTTTCCATACTGTAGGGAATCTAATCTAATCTAATCTAATCTAATGGTCAAGTTGCAAACCCTGACAGCTGTACACTAGTATGCATCAGATTGTTTGGGTTCGATTAATTGAAGACTTGAGATTTCAACCGGAAACACAAAAGGAGTTCAATCAGCCATCGACTGGAGCTGATCAAACCTCCCATTTCCTTCTCCAGCCGTCCCTTTGAAAATTCAAATCTGCCCCAGAAGCAGTGGGATCCTGACATCATGACATCATTCAATCTTACCCACCTCGTCCTGCTACTAGTTAATAATCTGCCGCAACTCTTTCCTTAGCACAGACTGGAATTTAAACAGTAGGCCTCCATGATGCTTATGGCTAAATGTAAGCTCTTTTTTACTTGCTTTCTGAGCCTTTGAGAGGTTTGTAAACTGTCTTGAGCCACTCCTTTGTTTCACCCATTTAGTCCTTTGTGATGGATTTTTCCATCATTTAAATTGTTTAGCAATGAAATCTTTCATATCTGACAGAAGGATGATGGGAATGTCAGCCATGTTAACTTGTCCTACAGGAGATGCCATTCTGCTTGAAGAAACATGAAAAGGATCATCATCAATTTTACTTGCCTGTTGCAATGTCACTAACTCAGGAGGGAATAAACACAACAGCAACAGTTAGCATGAATGCAGCATCTTTAACTTAGCAAAATGTCCTGGAGGTTCTTAGCAAAAGTGTTATCAAACTAAATTTTACACCGAGACACATAAGAAGTTTTGGAACAAATCACCAAAAGCTCAGTCAAAGAGAGGCAGGTTTTCAGAAGCACTTTACAATGGAACAGTGTTTTGATCCTAACTGATGTTAATAGTAAATACGTCAGATCCTAGATTGAAATCTGACTTGGTAGACCCTGACTTTGTTCTTTGGTTAACTGTGGAGGTCAGTTACCAAACACGTTTACAAGAGTCTGCAAGTGTACTTTTACTACAATGCATAAAATGTTTACTCAATGAGAAAAATGTGCACTATATCATAACACATGAAAAGTTTGGAATGTTTTCATTACAAAAAACAGAAAAGAATTCAAGCTAACCATTTTCCTTTTATCCCATTGTTATTCTTCCACCTCGAAACCCAAATGAAGATTTACTATAACCTGCAGGCCAAAGCTTCTTGATCGGTTTGGAACAGCTGCAACCTGATTCCTTCTGGCAAATTTCTGCATTATGTGTTTTTTCTTTAATGGGTGTTTCTCCTTTTGGCATTTAAAACAAACTGCAAACTAAACTCTATGGTATTAACTTCAGAGCAAGCACAAATTCCCCATTGTGTGTTTACAGCATTCTTGTCAAATATCTTACCAAAGAATCCATGTCTCCACTCTCTGGTACACCCAGATACACACACTGACTAACTCTCTTCTGCATTTTTCTGTGTCTCTGTCTCATTAAGCAACAATACAGCTCTTCCCTACTTCATGTTTCTCACTGAGATACTAAATGCAGCAATACCTCATTAAAAATGTATGCAAACAAACAGGCCACAAGACCTTGCTTCACCAAGTCACCAAGAACAACTCAAAAAATGTAAATGCAGGTCGGTGTCAAAGGGATGATGGTTGAACTGGACTTGGTTCACCCTCAACCACAAGCAGCAAATCTTGGTATGAGCTCAAGTTTACAAAGGATGCATGTCCGGTCAGAAGACCAATGAGTTAAAAACAGAAATTGCTGGAAAATCTCAGCACATCTGACAGCATCTGTGGAAAAACAACAGAGTTAATGTTTTGGGTCCGGGGCTGGTGGGTGTATGGAATGTTGAATGACTAGAGAAACTGAGGTTTTGGTCAAGAAAAAGAAGGAGACATATTTTGGGTATTCGCAGGGGTCAAGTGAATCCCTTGAAGAATATAAAGACAGTAGAAGTATACCTGAGAGGGAAGTCAGGAGGGCAAAAAGAGGATGAGATATCTTTGCTAAATAGGAGTAAGGAGAATCCAAAGGGGTTTTATAAATACATTAAGGACAAAAGGATAACGAGGGAGAGATAGGACCCCCCAAAGATCAGCAAGGCAGTATATGTGTGGAACTTCAGGAGATGGGGGAGATACTGAACAAGCATTTTGCATTAGTATTTACTGTGGAGAAGCATATGGAAGATAGAGAATGTCAGGAAATAAACAGCAACAGTTTGAAAAATGTCCATCTTACAGAGGAGGAGGTGCTGGATATCTTAAAATGCACAACAGTGCATAAATTCCCAGGACCTGATCAGCTGTACCCTAGAACTCTGTGGGAAGCTAGGGAAGTGATTGCTGGGCCCCCTGCTGAGATATTTGGATCATTGATAGTCACAGGTGAGCTGCCAGAAGACTGGAGGTTGGCTAATGTGATGCCACTGCTTAAGAAAGGTGGTAAGAAAGAGTCAGGGAATTATAGACTGGTGAGCCTGACATCAGTGATGGGCAATTTGTTAGAGGGAATCCTGAGGGACAGGATTTACATGTGTTTGGAAAGGCAAGGACTGATTAGGGATAGTCAACATGGCTTCATGCATGGGAAATCATGTCTCAAGAACTCAATTGAGTTTTTGGAAGAAGGAACGAAGAGGATTGATGAGGGCAGAGCAGTGGACATGATCTATATAGACTTTGGTAAGACATTCAACAAGGTTCCTCATGCTAGACTGGTTAGCAAGGTTACATCATATGGAATACAGGGAGGACTAGTAACTGGCTTGAAGGTAGAAGAGAGGGTGGTGGTGGAGGGTTGCCTTTCAGACTGGAGACCTGTGACCACAAGGATTGGTCTTGGGTCCACTGCTTTTTGTCATTTATATTAATGATTTGAATGTGAACATAAGAGGTATCGTATGTTTGCAGACAACGCCAGAATTGGAGGTGTAGTGGACAGCGAAGAAGATTACCTCAGATTACAATGGGATCTTGATCAGTTAGACAATGGGCCAAGGAATGGCAGATGGAATTTAGTTTAGATAAATGTGAGGTGCTGCATTTTGGAAAGGCAAATCAAAGCAGGACTTATACACTTAATGGTAAGGTCCTGGGGAGCGTTGCTGAACAAAGAGACCTTGGAGTGCAGGTTTGTAGCTCCTTGAAAAGAGAGTCACAGGTAGATAGGATAGTGAAGGTGGTGTTTGGCATGCTTTCCTTTATTGGTCAGTGCAATGAGTAGAGGAGTTGGGAGTTCATGCTGTGGCTGTGCAGGACATTGGTTAGGCCACTTTTGGAATACTGCATTCAATTTTGGGTCTCTCTGCTATAGGAAAGAAGTTGTGAAACTTGAAAGGTTTCGAAAAGGATTTACAAGGCTGTTGCCAGAGTTGGCGGGTTTCACCTATAGGGAGAGCCTGAATAGGTTGGTGCTATTTTTCCTGGTTCGTTGGAGGCTGAGGGGTGACCTTATACAGGTTTATACAATCTTGAGGGGCATGGATAGGGGAAATAGACAAGGTCTTTTCCAGGGGTGGGAGAATGTAAAGCTGGAGGGCATAGGTTTAGGGTGAGAGGGCAAAGATATAAAAGGGACCTAAGGGGCAACTTTTTCATGCAGAGGGTGCCGCGTGTATACTTACATCTAAAAGGCATCTGGATAGGTACATGAAGGGTTTAGAGGGATATGGGCCAAATACTGGTTTAATTTCAGATCTCTGCTCAGCATGTACGAGTTGAACCGAGGGGTCTGTTTTCATACTGTATAGTTCTATGACTCTATGGCCCTTCTTCAGAGCATTCAGATAGCTCAGTCCAGAGTTAAAAAAGGCACAGATGAGGTTTTCCGCAGCAGACAACTAGGAAGAGGGTACAGATCACTAAAGATTAACTTAGGAGCTGAGCTCTTCACTCCCACTCCCAATATTATTGTAAAGGGAGGAGCAGATACTGCATTGAAGAGATGCAACAATTAGCTTAGTACATGTACTCATTTCAAACTGTTACAGAAAGCAAAAGGACATCACACCAGAGAGAGGACCATCTGTTTGATGTGACAAAAAGCCAAACAGCAATGGGATCACGTGGTGTGAAGAGAGAAGCTGGGATCATCCTTCTTAGAGCAGAGCTGAGTAAAGTGGGATTAATAATATGGCCAAACTTATGAGGGCAGCAATTAGATTAGCTTCCCTATAGTGTGGAAGCAGGCCTTTCGACCCAACAAATCCACACTGACCCTCCGAAGAATAACCCACCCAGACCCACTTCCCTCTGACTTACGGACCTAACACTATGGGCAATTTAGCATGGCCAATTCACCTGCCCTGCACATCTTTGAACTGTGGGAGGCAACCGACTCAGACATGGGAAGAATGTGCAGACTCTCACCTGAGGCTGGAATTGAACCTGGGACTCTGGTGCTGTGAGGCAGCAGAGCTAACCACTGAGCCACCATGCCATCCTAAACATTGAGGAGAGGAATCCAGAACAAGGAAGGATTGAAGTTAGCCTTAAAATTAGTTCTCAGCCATTTGGAATGATGTCTGGAAACACTTCTACACACACTGGGATGGAAATCTGGAATTCTCTTCCCAAAAAAAGCTGCTCAGGATGAAGATCAATTAAAAATTTGACAGTTGCAATTGACAGATTTTGGTTTGACAAAGGATCTGGAACCCAAAGCAGATAACTAGAGTTACGATCCAGATCAACCATAAAATAGTTTTTTTTAGATTACATTGTAGTGTGGAAACAGGCCCTTCGGCCCAACAAGTCCACACCGACCCGCCGAAGCGCAACCCACCCATACCCCTACATTTATCCCTTACCTAACACTATGGGCAATTTAGCATGGCCAATTCACCTGACCTGCACATCCTTGGACTGTGGGAGGAAACCGGAGCACCCAGAGGAAATCCACGCAGACACGGGGAGAACGTGCAAACTCCACACAGTCAGTTGCCTGAGGCGGGAATTGAACCCAGGTCTCAGGCACTGTGAGGCAACAGTGCTAACCACTGTGCCACCGTGCCGCCCGAATGACCTACTCCTGTTCCTACACTCCTGAATAATGACAACAATTCACTTTACAACAAAAGGTAAAGGGCCTCCATTTACAGTTAGGCCTTGAGATAATTCATCAAGTGGATTGGCCAACGCCAAAATATGGCTTGTTAAACCCATGCCCCAAGTTTCCCGTGCAAACCTCAGCTGAGTGCAAGCTCAGAGAGTTTTTAAACCATAGTTAGATCTTTGTCTCATCAGGAGTTTGGAAAAAAAAGTCAAAAACGTATTATTTCCATTCTCAGTGCAATAACAGGTATGAAACATTGCCCAGGTTTTGCAGAGACAAGAATGTGCCCACTACTGACCTTGATGAAAGCTGCCTACAAAGATTTTGTAACTTTAAGGCATGTTCTCTATTCCAACATACTCTGAATTTGGCAGGATTTAAAGGGTTTTTTGTGATATCCACCAACAAGGTACGAAGCTGATCAAATAATTAGATTGCAGAATTCCTACAGACAACCAAGAAGGAAGCTAAAGGTATGGGTTTTAGCTCACATTTTTATTGTTAAACACAAAGTGAAATGAAGATTGGGACTAACAGGTGGGACTACAGAAGAAACTGGAACATGATTAATAATCTTTGAAGAATAAAATAAAAATTGTTTATGAATTCTAAATTATCCAATATTCTTCTGATGGAATGAAACTTTGTATTTATAAGATTAGTTTTTTAGAGCCAGAGCGGTTGTTCGTCTGTAGGTATAATTTAGTATGGCTGTTATAAATCAGCTCCTCTTGACTAAATAATTCTTACCATCTTCATTCAACAGCCAGCCAAGTGTGCAAAAGCGTTGTAGTTTATGTTAAATCATCTGGTTTGAATTTTTGCCATGAGAGAAAGGTTCTCCAGTCGGCATTAAGTTGACTGAGGAACTACAAAGGGCTTTGGGATAGGAAAGGGCATGACCTGGCAAGAGACAATGGATACAAGGGAATGGGTGCCTTGAGGACTGAAGGATCTTTCATCTTGTAATCTTCTAAATGTTGATCGCAATGCTGGAACGAACACACACACACACACACAGACAGACAGACAGACAGACAGACACAC
>NC_057734.1:39255661-39265888 GCF_004010195.1 Chiloscyllium plagiosum
CACACACACACACACACACACACACACACACACACACACACACAAAGAACCTGTGAGGGAAATTCCAGGCCTCTGTGATGGTTGGATCCGTGAAGACTGTGCCAATGTACCCTGTGGAGGAACTATGGGTCATAAACAGTGACTTCTGGATTTCCACATTTAACTGTGCATACAGAGATGCCAAAGTTGTTGTCAGTCTTATGTAGAAAGCCTCTTAAGTGCTGACTCTCAAAACTGTAAACTCCCAGCCTATTTAATCCTTCACAAAGAAAATTTCTCACTGGACTCATTCAACATTGAGGGCTGATCCTTTGTTATTCCAGGTTTCCACTGCAAGGTTAGAGGAGGGGTAGACCCCTGTGGGAATTTGCACCCTACCTTCCAGAAGGCTTTTCAGAAAAATTCATTCCTCATGTTGGTTTGTTGTATTCTGGTGCTGTTTATATTGATGTTGAACAGACAGGGGACTGTTATTTTAACTTTGGTTGATATCAAATTGACAGCACATTGAGCATAGCACATGATGTATCCTTTCACTGACTACAGTCCAGAATGAGGCACAATTGTCTTCCTATGAACAAAAGAACAGGAGTAGGCCATTCAGCCCCTCAAGACTGTTCCACCATTCAATGAGATTATGGCTGATCTGTGGCCTAACTGCCTTTGGCCCATATCCCTTCATACCTTTGATTAACAAAAAATTAACAATTGATCCAGCATCCACTACCATTTGTGGAGGAAAGCTCTAAACATATAACATGGAGAGAAATTCTACACCAGTTCTATTTAAAACAAAGTATGCCTCGCACTCTGAGCAAACCTTCTTCTGGCCTACCATCCAGTGTTCGTTCACTCTGAGAAGATCATTTAATATTGTTGATAAAGGCAACTTATTCCCTCTGGTGGCGGAGTTAAGAACGATGCAGTATAACCTTAAAATTACAGCGAGAACACTTAGTTGTTGTCTGACCAGTGCCTTATCCAGATTTACCAATAACTCCATACTTTTATATTCCATTCCCATTGAAATACAGGCCTACGTTTAATCTACCTTCCCTATTACCTGCACTTTTAAAAGAAAGACCAGAGGAAATTTGGAATTTTTCTCCACAAAATGCTGTTAAGGTTGGGTCTGTTGAAAATCACAAAAATTACATCGAATTTGCTTTGGTAAGGGATACAGAGCAAAAGTAGGTAATTTCAGCTCAGCCATGATCTGATTCAAAGATAGAACAGGCTCAAAGAGGAGAACGGCCTCCCTATTTCTGATATTCTTGACTTTGCATTCATCCAGTTCTGTACTCCTGTGCATCACTTATCATTGTGCCTGACATACACACAATCTTATAAGCTCATTTATTTACTCAGCTTCACTCAGGAGAAATTTCAAGCTAGCCTGCCTGGTCTTACCAATGTGAGAAATACCAAGGGGAACCAGCAGATGACCTGGGCTCCTTTTCAATAAGAGCTTGGTTTTGTAGAGGGGAAGGTGGGGCCCACCATCCCTTAATCTACTTTACAAGGCTCACCAAAAGTCAAATCCTCTCAGACTGGCCAAATCAAAATAAGGTTCCGCACTCTGGCAGGAAGAATAGAAAATATTATTTAAATGGGGAAAGACTGCAGAAAGCTGCAATATAGAAGGATTAGAGATCCTGATGTGTGAATCAAAGAAGCTAGAATCCAATTTCAGCATGTCTTAGAAAAGATAAATGAAACATTAGCCAGTGTTGCAAAGGGAATGGTGAATAAAAGTTGAGGGATCTTACTAAAACTGCACAAGCACTGGTCAGACCACAACTGGAAAACTGCAAACAGGTTTTGTGCCTTAACTAAGGAAAGATAATTCAGTATTAGGCACAGTCTAGAGCAGATCTGGGTAGCATGGTGGCTCAGTGGCTAGCACTGCTGCCTCACAGCACCAGGGACCCAGGTTCAATTCCAGCCTCAAGTGACTGTCTGTGTGGACTTTGCACATTCTCCCTGAGTCTGTGTGGGTTTCCTCTGGGTGATCCTGTTTCCTCCCACAGTCCAAAGATATGTAGCTTAAATGGATTGGCCATGTTAAATCACTCATAGTGCTCAGCGATGTGCAGGGTAGGTGGATTAGCTATGGGAAATGCAGGGTTGTAGGCAAATGGATTTGGGTGGGATGCTCTTCAGAGGGTTGGTGTGGACTCAATGAGCTGAATGGCCTGTTCCCACACTATAGGGATTCTGTAATTCACTGGGCCACCTTTGTGGTGATTTTCTTACAAGCACAGGTTGAGTAGTTTGTGTTTACACTCATTGGAGCTCAAGAGAATAAGGTGACTTTATTGAAAAAATGGATTTGACAAGGTACAGGCTGAAAAGTTATTGCCCCTTTTTGAAAGAGTCTAGAACCAGATGAGATAATCACACAGTAAGGAGCAGACTAAGAGATGAGGAGAAACTTGTGTCTCAGAGGATAGTGAGCCAGTGGAATTGTTTACCACAGAGGGCTGGGTCAATAAGTATATCTAAGGCTAAGACAAACAGATTTTTAATCAGTCTGAGGACCAAGGGTTATGAGGAATAGGCAGGAAAGCTGAGAATATCAGAGCAGCTGAGATCTGATTCAATGGTGGGATGGACTGAATGGGCCAAGTGGCCCACTTCTGCTCCCATATTTGTGGTCTTAAAATTATATTGTACTTTGTACATCAGTGAGATGTACATAGACATAAAAGCTGCAGTATTGTAATCCAAGAAGTTATTTCTAATACCACAGTCATTCAATGATAACATAGCCATAAATATTGTGCAAGGCAGCTAACTGATGGGCTTGAATCATAGTGGATTTAAAGGATTTATAGGTGACATTCCATAGAAATGTAAGAACAAGAGAAGGCCATTCAGCCTGCTCCACCGTCCTGGAGTATTGCTGCTCATCTACCTCAATGTCACATTCCCACAATATCCCTGTATCCCTTGATCTCATTGGCAACTAGAAATCTATCAATCACTGTCTACAACCTCAACAAGGTCTGAACTTCTCAGATAGAGAATTCGAAGGAGCCACTACCTTCTGGATAAGGAACCTCCTCCTCATTTCAGTCCTATATAATCACTCCTTATTCTGACACTACCCCCTTGGTTCTGGACCCTTTCTCCTAACATCACCAGCAGCCTTTCTACATCTACCCCATCCAGTCCTATAAGAAATTTGTTACTTTCAATGAGATCACCTCTTCTTCAAAAACCCCAGAGAAAATAAGTTCAGCCTCCTCACTCACTACTCATAGGACAGTCCCTGCATCCCAGGAATTCAGTCCAGGGATCTTCTGCTGCACTCTATGGCAAATTTAACCTTCCTTCAGTAAGGGGGGTGGCCTAAACTCCAAATGAAGCAGGACATTGTTATTCCTGTAAAGAATATTGAGGATTCATTCTGCAGGACGTGTCTTCTTTCGGTTCCATGTTTGAAGTTTCCCTCTGCAGCAGTTTTTGGGCCAACACCGAGGGTGGAAATATAAGTGGTTGGTTCCCAGATAAATATGCACTGGCCACAATCCCTATCCCATTCATTGGTACCTGTGATTTTGGTTGCATGTGGTACAGGGCCAGGAGGGCCGTCCTTACCAACACGGTGGATGTTGGTTAGGCTCAGTAAGCACCTTGTTAACTTTAGATAATGGAAACCAATGGGGATCATCCAGTCAGCTTCTGGTTTCCCCATGCAACGTGAAGTGACTTATCCTTGGGGTGGCATGGTGGCTTAGTGGGTAGCACTGCTGATGCACAGCGCCAGCGACGCAAGTTCAATTCCAGCCTCAGGCGACTGTCTGTGGAGAGTTTACACATTCTCCCCATGTCTGCATGGGTTCCTTCCCACAGTCCAAAGATGCACAGCTTGGGAGGTTTGGCCATGCTAAATTGCCCATAATGTCCAGGGACATGTAGGTTAGGTGGATTAGTCAGGTAGATGTCTCACTCTCCATTGACCCAATGGGAAAAGGGTGCAGCCAACATTGACAAGGGGCTAGCTTGTCTTTTTCATGCTGTTATCCCTTTCCAACATTCAGAAGAGCTGCTCAAATAATTATCAATAAGATGCCTTTTGCATCTTTTTGTTGCTCCTTCTCTTGAAGGTATCAATGCAGATCTCTATAACAAGTGGCTAATTAATTATAGCATGAAGACTTCAGATGCCAGTTTCACAGAAAAATGGTGAGAACTAATTGTGATGGGGGTTTGTTTTGTGTTTGAACACATTAAAATGCAAAATATGAATTGAAGCATTCACCGAACCAATAATTAATGCAAGAAGCTTGCCAAGAGGTCATTGACTGAAGGCAGTCTCTGCTGACAATCATGACATTTAAGACACCTCTGCTTTCTCTGCCATTAAATAAGCATTAAATAGCTCCCTTAGTGGGTTTGTTGGTAACTACGCTAGCTCAGTAAATTGTTGAGCTTCACAGCACATGAAGGCCTCCGGCTCAATCATTCATAGCAGCTAACCTCACCAACAATTTGGTTGGCTCTGAAATATCCTGAAATGATAAAGAGCTTTTACCTGAAACGCCGATTTTCCTGTTTCTCTGACACTGCCTGACCTGCTGTGGTTTTCCAGCATCACACTCTTGACTCTGATCTCCAGCATCTGCAGTACTCACTTTCACCTATCCTCTGAAATGGCCTAACAAGTTACATAGTTCAGGGAATTAGGACTGAGCAATTAATGCTGGCCTTGCCAGTGATCCTATATCCCATGGAAGAATTTCTTTTTAAAACTAGGAACTTTAAAGCATCCTCCAAATGAGTGAAGGAGAACTCAAACGGTCAGACGTTTCACAGTAAATCACCTCCAAATGGCTTGCGTCCCAATGACACAGCAGGAGGTCATTCAGCCCTTCAAATTGATTCTGCTGTTCCTGGCTTACATGTACTATCTTCATTTATCTTTGGCATGTGTAAGAAGACTCCTACCTAACAATAATATATCAATCTCAATGAAGCTAATGACATTTCAGGTAAGGCAGTGTAAAGAAGTATTCTCTGACAGGATCCCTGAATGTCTTTGCTCTAATTTTAAAGCTATTCCCCTTTGTTCTGGACTGTTGCACCAGAGAAAGCAGTGAGGGCTAGATTTTCACTATCGAGACAGATAGCTCAGTCAGGAAATTCCTTGACTTCGCAAATCCAACCAGGCAGAATGTGACCCTTCAGACAAACTTTTCACTCTGGGGGAGATCGGTGAAAAACAGAGTTGGATTTGTCAGCCATGGAAATGGCCACGAGTACACACAAACGTACTGTGCTGTTCAAAAGGCCTTCTTCGGTTCTCTGGTCTTTCATCCCTTATGTTAGCTTATATTTTAGGCCCTCACCCCTTACATCATCCATTTATTGCCTATGCCACTTCCAAGCCAACCAATGCCTTGCATGGCAACCGATGGCACTTCCATGCCCATTCACACAGAGCATACTGTCTGGGTGCATAACGGCCTGGTATGGCAACTGCCCTGCCCAGGGCTGTAAGAAACTACAGAAGGTGGTGTGTACAGCCCTGTCCACCATGGAAGCCAACCTTCCATCCATGGACTCCTTTTACATGGCTCACTGCCACAAAAAGGCTGCCAACATCATCAAAGACCCTTCACACCCCGGTAATGCTCTCCTACAACCTCTTCCATCAGGCAGAAGATACACATGCACCAGTAGGTTCAGGAATGGCTTCTTCCCTGCCATTGCTAATCTATTGAATGTACTATGTAGCCTCCAATAATGCTGATCTTGCTAACGTTGATTTCTCTTGTACGCCCTGTGCAATGTAATGTACATGCCTCTGACTAAATCTTTTGTTCTGTACATTCATGCTCACTATGATCTGCCTGTACTGTTCGTAGACAAAGCTTTTCACTGTACTTCGGTACACGTGACAATAAATCAATCAATCAGTGAGCACACCGCGCACAACCAATGAAAATTGTAACAACAGTATGTGCACAATTGCTTTAAAAACACACTCATTATAATTTGCTTTTTAAAAAACTGCCGATGTTACAACCCCAAAAAATGTCAATCAATTTAAAATTTCAATAACAGAAGCTATAACAGCTAGCACCTCTTTATCTTATACAAATAAATATTGAGCCAGTAACAAAAGTGATCACAGAGAAAAATAGCTTATTACAGCATCATAAAGCTGTCAATCACCAAGGTTTCCTCTTTTCCACAGCTCTGTTAACAAAGTAAAACTATTTACAGCAGTCTGGGCTCCTAGCCAAGTCTCATTATAATTGTAAGGCACTATATAATTTGTTGCTAAGTGAGGATGAGATCAGGTTTGATGACTAGCGCGTTTCGGTTTGATGCAGAAAAAATGCCAAGAGAAGAAGGGATTGGAAAGCGGGTGGCGCCCACAGGCTGTATCCCAGTATGAGCCACTCCTTTAGCAGAAGAAGGAGAGAATGAGGGAAGAAAGAAGAGGAAAACAAAACAAGAGACAAAAAAAAACGACAGTGAAGAGCTTCACAAAAAAAACAATTAACTCACAATTTCAGACGCTTTTCGTTCACGAATAAGATCACTCCAATTACAACCAGGGAGAACACGGCGAGTAAAGTTCCTAGCACGATGCCCAGAATGTTCTCTGTAAAACAAAAACTAAGTATTACCGCGGTCATACGCTTCAAAGACTCTTTTCACTAATTATGTTTCATGCACCAGATATCGCAAAATAAGCATAAAATTACTTCATCCATTCATTTCTTTCTTGACGACAATTGATTATAGTTACGAGGTAATTCATTTGTGTCAAAATACGTGTGAGGAAAAGTTCTAATTTTTTATACCTGAGTTCCCAATTCACAATTAGCCCATTCCCAGGCCTTTTTTGTTGCTTTCCCATTTCAATGATGCAGCCCAGTGCTGCCATGCTCAACCTGTGCTGGAGCTAGCCTATGCATCATTGAGATGGCCTTCCCTTCTTCAAAGGGAATTGTGCACAAAAGCTGCAGCTGACCATCTACTCAGGAACTGACTGCAAGATGAGACACAGATAAGAGGCAACGGAGAGACCTGCCGGGTTTTCCCATGCTGCACTTGAGGTGAAAAGAAAGAGAGATGCAAAGTTTCTCTCAGGAGGCCTTCAACCTTACCTTCATAGCAGAGTGTTGGAGCAGGTATCCAGCAAAGGCAAACCTAGCAATCTGACCCTGAGGAACTGGCAGCAGTGTCACAGGTCCAATGACCTCAGCCAGATGGCCAAGGTCAGTGAATGCATTTTCAAGGGACATCTCCTGCCCATCAATCTCTCACAAAATGTATCACAAACTCAACAGCAATCACCAGTGATAGGGACTCACAAAGAAGATTCAGATACCCTTCACCCTCACACACTTTCCAAAGTTACGCAGCCACTGCTTGCTGCTTATGAAGATCTAGACCCCCGGGGGTCTCTCGATTGCGCGATCGGTCAATAAACACACCTGTAAATGACTCTTTGTCAATCACACAAGCAATAGTTTATTCTTCGATACGGCCAGGTCGGTAGCCTCTGCTCAGCCCAGAAGTATGAGTACTCCTAGACCACCAAAAGAATCCGACAACCTAAAGAGTTTGCATAGGGTTTATATACATTGTTCATAGTCAGGCATGGAGCATGTTTGCTTGGTAACAGCCAATTAAACTCTCCCAAGACTGCGTTCACTTTTGTCTTAGCCTATCACAATTTCTTGTAAACAATCTGTTCTCAAAATTGTATTTGTCCTGCCTTGTGGTTCAGGTTAAACCGTTACTTCTGAAATTAATCAGATTTTCATCAGTCTGCAGTTTCTTGTTTCTGTCTGATTCAGTGATATTTAACAATGCAGAAGCCATTTTGTACAGCTCCTCTACAGGTACCTCCAGTGATTCACCCAATAGCAGGCACACCATCCAAGTAGATTACAATCCACTCACTGACATCCATCCTTCTCTCTTATAAGGAAAGGTGGTATATACAAGGGCAAAGGGACAGGGATGTCTGCAATTATCTCAGACAGCTAGACCGGATGGTGCGCCACCTTATAATGCTGGCTGGGACAGTCTGTTAAACACAGTATTGCTGAGAACATTCAAGTTAATTATATTCCTCCCTTATACAGCCCTTCCCAACTCCCACGTCATCCTAATTCTTCTGTCTGGCATGAAGTGCAAGCTACTTGGTGGGTCCATGGACATCTAACTCTCCAGCCACCCAATTTCCCTCAGATCAATCATTCCCACATTTTTGTTACCAGACGCCCAAGAACTGACACCCATTGCCACTGTAGTGTCATGTGTCAGACATCTAAGGAAGAGGCCACAGCACTTGATTTGACAATTGTAAACACAGATACTGGCACCATGTATGCCTGAGACTGTAATATTGGGTCAGGAGCAGCACATGTTAGGACACTGGGCATCAATTGGCTGAGGCCTGAGCAGGGGGGAAATCAGTTCATAGCCCACTTCCCCAGAGATTGTTAGTCAGCTCCTCAGAAATTGTTAACCAGTGCTTAAGATATTGGTAACCAGCTCCTCAGAGATTCCTGACCAGCTCCTCAGAGATTACTAACCAGTTCTGCTGCATTGCATCAAACTAAGCCTTTGATGGGGCATTTTTCAAGCGAATGCTGATGGGCATTGGTAAACCTGCCAGACAGCTGGCACCACTGTCAAGGAGAATAGGGGCATTCCCATATATTTTTTTGTAAATTTATTCATGGCATGTGGGAAAAATTGGTTGGTCTAGTATTTATTGCCCATCCCCATTGCCCTTGAGAACATGATGTTGAGATGCCATCTTGAACTGCTTCAGTCCATGTGCTATCAGGAGACCCACAATTCCATTTGGGAGGGAATTCCAGGATTTTGACAGTGAGGGAACAGTGACATATTTCCAAGTCAGGATGGTGAGTAGCTTGGAAGGAGGTTATAAATAGTGGTATTCCCATGTATCAGCTGTTTTGTCCTTCAAGGTGGTAGTGGTGATGACTTTGGAAGGAGCTGACGAGTGAATTGAGTGATGCCAATACTGTCGGTGTGAAATAGAAAGTACGGCTGGAGGACTTCGACATCTATATTGATAAGTTGTATGGACAGAATGACAATGGGGCAGAAAGTGCTCTCATCAAACCTTATTGCTGTTCAATGTGGGAGCTTCCATAAAGGAGTTTTTCAAGATGTTGCCTGACATGGGAGAAAAGGCAGATTATGAGTGTGTAGAGAAAGATTTGAAGGGTTGGGGCTATTAATCTGGTCCAATCAGGGAGCCCTGGCTGACAGATAAGTACAGGAGGGTCAGAGATTCTGGCAGTCTGAGGGCTGGTTCTGAAAAGGCAGTACTATAGTCAAGGACTTTCTATGTGTAAATAAAAGTTGACATGGTGATGGGATACTAGTCTCTGTGGAGTTATTTCAGTCTAAGCTACATACACCAAGCAGGATAATCGCAGACATGTTTTGGTCTGATAAGGGGGGGATATCACATTGTTAATTGTACATATTCGAGTATTTGATATTGCACAATTCCGGAGTAAGAAATTAAAACAAATGCTCTCCCTCATAGGATGACACCTGACCTGGAAGTGCAAGGTCAGATAAAGATGATGTGAAGGAGCCGGTGGACAAAGTTAAAAATCACACAATACCAGGTTATAGTCCAACAGGTTTATTTGGAAGCACTAGCTTTTGGAGTGCTGCTCCTTCATCAGGTGGTTGTGGTCAGATAACACATCCAGCGGCTGTAAGAAGAAAGCGCCAGTCAAGTTTATTTCAACCTGTGTTAAACTTGAAGTTGTACCTGTGAGTGTTGTTCTTTCAGCCTGAGATGGAAAGTGAGAGATGCCAATGGTCCCCTCACTCATTAGAGACAGACACGTGACTGGGTTTAACCTGAAGGTCACCATGCCAAAAAGCAAGGAGTATGGTTGACACCGACCAGTACAGGAATTGAACCCACACTGTTGGCATCACTTTACATCACAAACATCCAGCCAACTGAGCTAAGTGACCACAATGACCAATACCATGAGGACACTGGCAGACCAGTTTTTGGGCACTGTCTCAACACAAGTAAAATCTTCTTGGAGTCGCAGTGCAGCAGTGAAACCACAAACTGAGACATAGGGGAAAGGTCAGACTGAGACATGGGGGGGAAGGTCAGACTGAGACACGGGGGAAGGTCAGACTGAGACATGGGAGGGGAAGGTCAAACTGAGACACGGGGGAAGGTCA
>NC_057734.1:39266492-39330754 GCF_004010195.1 Chiloscyllium plagiosum
TGAGACGGGGGGGAAGGTCAGATTGAGACATGGGGGAAAGGTCAGACTGAGACATGGGGGGGGGAGAAGGTCAGACTGAGACATGTGGAGAAAGACCAGACTGAGCCAGAGGGGAGAGGTCAGACTGAGACATGGGGAGAAAGATCAGACTGCGATACGTGGGAAGGTCTGACTGAGACTGAGGGGAACCTCAGATTGAGATGGAGGGGAAAATTCAGACTGTGCTGCTCAGGGTCCAGTTTCTGCCATTCAGGCTCCAACTCTTGCCATTATATCCGTGAATCTCAATGTTCCAAGGTGCCTGCAGGCCTCTTACTGAGTCCTGAAGAAAGGTGACACCCGAAACATTGACCTCTCCACCTCCTGATGCTGCCTGGCTTACGGTGTTCTTCCAGCCTCCTGCCTGTCTACCTTTGGTCTCTCACAGCATTCGAGCAATCTGTGCTGGAGCAGATGATAACATTCAGTGAGGTGCAGTTCTGGACAGTGGCAGTGTACAGGCATGGACCCTGTTTCCTCTCTCAGAGGGACAGCATTTGTGACTCCCAGCCTCGCCACACTGCCAGATGCCCCATTGTTTTCCTGTCAGCCAACCCAGACTGCTACCGCCACCTCATGGTGAGACGGTGCAGCATAATGTCGAGAATTGCAGGAGCTCACCACGCAGGGCCGTCTGCAGAAGGAGGGCAGTTTACCAGCAGCCGGTTGGCAGGGCTGCAAAACCTTACAGAAAGTGACAAAATGCCCGGAGGGTACAAGAAAAAATCCAATCCCACTGAATATTCATGGAATAAATATGAAACAAAGTCTGTGATTGACAACATGAAATCATTTGTTTTATTGTATTTTTTCTTTCTGATATGAAATCTTCCCAATGTATTAGTTTGTACATGCACTGAGTTTATTCTCAAGAACTGAATTAAGATCAGGTATACTTTTCAAAACGTGCCAATCTCCTTTGAAACTGTCACTTGTGTGATTCTTGCAATTTTGCTTCTGCACAAACAAAATGTTAAAATCAATGAGACAACAAACATAACCCCTCAAATAATTTGCATTGAGAGAGCACATCCAATCATGAGGAGGGACAGAGCAAAATCAAATGTAGTCGGCGCAGGAGGAGGGAAGGTGAAGATTGGAGAGAGAAGAGTCCAATGGAATGAGAGAGAAATAATCAGTGAAGGTGGAGGGACCCACACACAACTGGATGGCCACAGAGCCATTGGAATGGGATGGTTTTGACTGGTTTGGGTAAAACAACTGGTGCCGGCTGAAAAGTACTGGTGCTCACTCAGCCACTGAGAACCCCAGCAGAATTTCTGACAATTCCAGCAGAATTGGTCATAGAATCCCTACAGTGTAGAAACAGGCCCACACCAACCCTCCGAAAAGTAACCCACCCAGACCCATACACCTACACTTCCCTTGACTAATGCAGCTAACCTACATATCCCTCAACATTATGGACAATTTAGCATGGCCAATTCACCTAACCTGCACATGTCTGGACTGTGGGATGAAAAGGGAGCCCCCGGAGGAAATCCACACAGACACAGGGAGAATCTGCAAACCACAGGCAGAGAGTCGCCCGAGGCTGGAATCAAACCAGGGTCCCTGGCGCTGTGACGTAGCAGTACTAACCACCAAGCCACTGTGCTCTCCAGTGGAATCCAACTGAGATCAGTTCAAAACCAGTTGCCCACAGTTCAAGCCAGTTCAATCTCACAGTTTCCTCCTGGGAGCTGCAGTCATGGATTGGCACTACCTGGAAGCACTAGCACGGCAAAGAACCCCCTAACCAGTCACTAAGAAGGTGCACAAGCATAAACAGCTCAGTTTTAGTGACATTGTAATGGAAATATTATTTATTAACCAGAAAGGCACTGTGCTGGTGTGTAGTGGACGGGTTGAGAAATGAAGAATTTTGGAGCAATTATGGTTGAGTAAATGTGGTTGGATGACAATCAAAGTCACAATACATGCTCCTCTCTGCCTCTCTTTTCCCTGTAAAGTGGTGGAGATCTTTTTTCCCTCCTGAGTTTCTGCGTATTGTGAATAAGGAGTGCGGTGGAAATCTGAAATAAAAGCAGCAAGTGCTCTTTTCCAATGAAAGGTGACAGAACCTGAAATGATAATTCTGCTTCTCTCCACAAATCCCATCAGATCCCATGGATTTCTGTTTCTTATGCAGGGTGTGATGGGTTCATGGTGTGCAGACCCTGTAAGACAAATATCTTTCTTACCAGATATACAAAAGGTGGGCTGTCCGGACCACTGCCCAGATGGCAGGCACGTGCGCCTAGCTGATCCTGAAAGGACGTGGCCCTGACTGCATGTGAAATTCACAGATGCTCCAACCAAGTAGAGGTCCCCTTTTTTTGCCCCATTCTTGGGCTCATCCAGAAACCCACAGGAGATCACTGAAGAATCAAAACCGAATGAAAAGGGTGAATCAGTGATGTGAAACCCAATACTCAGAAACATAAAGAAGTTTCAGAAGATTATAATATCCTGCCTAACACTGAGTATTCTTTTGCTATTGTGAACATCTTCATGTGATAATGCTCTCTGCAACAAACGTTTCATCAAACACTGACAGCTTAAGAAAGTAGGATTGATGAGTCCTTCCTCAAGGGCACAGATCTGAAAAATGCATTCACAACCAATGGAAGCTATACTTAAAACTGGTCTTTAGATCACTGATTCATGACACTCAAAGTACATAGGGCAGAAAGGAATAGAAAAAGCTGTAACAGGATTAGACAGAGCAGGATAAGAGATATTCATGTATACAGAAACACTGACATAGATTAATAAGAATGGTCATGTACAGTGCTGTGATTTCTAAGTAATTTCATGCAGACACTTTAAAGGGTCAAACAACAGCTACATATCTCACCTGGCTCAAGGCTTTCAACCAACTTCATGTAACTCTCGTAAGAGACCATTGTCGCGTGTCCCACCTGAAGGTCCTCAGTTACAAGCGTATCAAATTGGCAAAACCTGTTCCCTTGACACAGTGCTGACATTTCAGCATACAATGGACCCGCAGGGTCAACCGTCACTGAGAAAACGGGAGTGAAATCCGGGTGATGCTTCGGAGCATGCAAGTAATTATCCAGTAAGAACTGGCTGTCGTAAGTGAAGAGAGAACTTTTGTTTTCAATTGCCCCTAGGAAGGAAACATAAATGCATTGAAGAAGATCTCTGAACATGCGGTGACACACTTACAGAATCAAAACCTGCCAATTCAAAGGTCTGGAACAAAAGTAGTGGCTGCTTCGATCTGAAGAGCTTAGTGTGGTATCTAGTCTGGTTTCTGATGAGATCACAGAACTGGAAGAGTCAAAGTAAATCATGAGGGAATGACTCAGAAAAACTGGGATTGGATCTGAAAAGTCTGTGTGTTGATGGGGACAGGGGTGGAAGGGGTTTCACATTTCTGTAGGCTTGGGAACATCTGAGTAATATTTTGTCAAAGCTTTTTGACTTGCACTCATCAGGACAACTCAAAAAAAACAATGAGCTTAAGGACAGCAAGTCCCGTCGACCATTTAAACCAGGTGTACCTAACCAACCCATGTTTGCAAAATGCAAACCATGGATAGGGTGAATAGCCAAGGTTTGTTCCCCAAGTTATGGTGTCCAAAACTAGAGGGCTTAAGCTTAAGGGTGAGAGGGGAAAGGTTTAAAAGGGATCTAAGGGGCAACTTTTTCCACACAGAGGTGGTGTGTGTATAGAATGAGCTGCCAGAGGATGTGGTGGAGGTGGGTTGAATTACAACATCAGGCATCTGGATGGGTAGATAAACAGGAAGGGTTTAGAGGGACATCAGCCAAATGCTGACAAATGGGACTAGATTAGGTTAGGATATCTGGTCAGCATGGTCAAGTTAGACCGAAGGATTTGTTTCCATGTTGTACATCTCTATGACTCTATCACTCTAAGCATCCAATATTAGATGTGATTTTATGATAGAATAGCATTTGCTAAATAGTCATAACTGTGCTAAAACCAATTTGAGATTGATAGTCAGACTTGCAGTGTGGTACATTTGCATCTATTGGAAGCTACATTTATGAATGCATGGGGCCCTGGTCTTCACAGATTTAAGATTCACATTCACATTACGTCTCTTTCAGTTGAACAAATTACGTGACAGCCGTCCTCCATTTCATCTTCAGAACACTGCCTTGACTAAACAGAATCAATCTCCTTAGTTTAAGGTTAAACAAAGCTTGGCAGTTAACTGTCAGTGATCATTAACTGATATATTCTCCACGACAACACTTCTACCAATCAGAGTCCATTCGCCAATCAATCTGTACAATTTTCTCACACAGTATCCAGTTTCCGTTTTTATTAGTATCTTGCAAATTGTCCTGATGAATGCAAGAAGAAAATCTTGCACAAAATACAGATTCTTTCTCAGCAATAGGCAAGCTCTGTACCACAAATCGAGTTGGTTTCAACTGCAGATTTGTAATAATAACAGCAAGTAATAGTGACCAATGGTGAGCTTTTAATGTACTTGGGGTTCATGGAAATTGCAAGATAGGAGGTCAGCCAAAAGAGATTTGGAATAGTTGAGCCCAGAAGTTACAAAAACATGGATAGGGTAAACGGACTGAGGCAAGGTGGTGACTTACAATAATGCAGACGTGGAGTTTTGCACTGTGGAAGGAATATTGGATGGGGACGGGGGGGGGGGGATGCGGAGGAGAGTTGCACTCAGGGGTGAATAGGACATGAACGGGGGATGCGGAGGAGAGTTGCACTCAGGGGTGAATAGGACATGAACACTGTGATGGAGTCAGATTAATGAGTAGAATGTGGAGCACAGGTCAAAAACATTGAGGTGGATTTCGTAGTCCCAGTGCTTTAGTGTATTTTGCATTTGGAGCACTGGAGCATGTCCAGTAATTTCTGGAATATAGACTATAGCATTGAAATTCAGAAGTTGCAGCAAATCCAAGGCTCGCAGGTCCTTGCAATGACTGTTACTAAGCTGAATATTTAATAGAGCTTCCCTTGAATTTCAGTTTATTTCTCACTAATAACAAAATGCCTGCACTTAAAAAAATCTGTCCCCTTCCAAGCACTGTGGAGCCTCCTTAATTCACAAAAACGTCAAAAAGATGCATTCCCAGAAAGGATATTCTAACATGAAAATAGATTCAATTAAATAATTCTGGAAGATCATTCATTTCATATTTTAAAGATGATTCATTAGATAGTTTCATTGTTTTAGTGCAAATTACATTTTAAACAATTCAGATAAACCTTGTTAAAAGATCAACGTGGAAACTTTTAAAAGATCTTGTTAACTGTCATTTACATTAACATCTGATTTATCTGGTTAAAATGTAAAATATATGACTTTTCAAACACAATTTATCAGAATTTGAAATATTTCTGGATATAACACTTTTTAAAATGAATTATCAAATCCCTTCGAAATAGTTATAAAAATGTTTTAAATAAAACATTATTATTAAAAATATGATTATATTTTAAATTTTGTCAAGTGATTCACGTCAAATAAATAGGATTTACATTTCTGATCCATTGCCTTTCACTGAAGAGCCTGATCTGTATAGATTATGTGATGCAGTCACCACACACAACTGGCTAACACTGAGGGCAAGGTCAGGAAGGAATTTGTCATGGAAACATAGAAAATTGGAGCAGAGCATGCTATTCAGCCCTTTGAGCCTATTCTGCCATTCAACATAATCATGGCTGATCATCCAACTTAGTTCCTGCTTGCTCCCTATACCCTTTGATTCCCTTCAGCTCTAAGAACTACATTTAACTCATTTTTGAAAACATTCAATACAGTAGCGCCTCGACTTACGAACTTAATCCGTTCCAGGACCAGGTTCGCGAACTGAATCAATTTTTCCCATTTTTCGGATAGCAGAAGAATGCTTGGACGTAGCAACGAACGCTGTTCACAGCGCGCGCGTGCTCCAAAGACGAACTGAATGAGATCACGCGGGGCCCGAGAGCTTTTGCATTCAACAAGCACGTAGCAAAGCAGAACAATGAAACCACATGGTCACACACGGGCTTTATGCGTTCATACCTTGAATTTCGTTGAAGCAAAATTTTACATACAATCCTGTTCGTAAACCAATTTGTTCGTGAATGGGGTCGTTTGTATGTCGAGGTGCTACTGTATTTTGACCTGAACTCCTTTCTGGAGCAGGGTATTCCACATGCTCACTGAGTGAAGAAATTCCTCCTCATCTCAGTCCTAAATGACTTACCCCGTATGTTTAGTCTGTAACCCCTCCTTTTACGAGGATGTTACCTGGTATAGAAGGTGCTAGCTATGAACAGAGGCTGAGTGGGTTAGGATTGTTTTCATTAGAAAAAAGGAGATTGAGAGGGGGATCTGATTGCGGTTTACAAAATCATGAAATGTATAGACAGGGTAGATAGAGATAAGCTTTTTCCCAGGGTGAAGAATTCAATAACGAGAGGTCACGCTTTCAAGGTGAGAGGTGAAAAGTTTAAGGGGGATGCACGTGGCAAGTACTTTACACAGAGGGTGGTAGGTACCTGGGATGCGTTGCCAGCAGAGATAGTAGATGCAGGTACGGTAGATTCTCTTAAGATGCGTCTGGACAGATGCATGAGTAGGTGGGGAGCAGAGGGATACAGATGCTTAGGAATTGGGCGACAGGTTTAGACAATGGATTTGGATCAGTTCAGGCTTGGAGGGCCGAAGGGCCTGTTCCTGAGCTGTAAATTTTCTTTGTTCTTTGTTCCTCCGGTTCCTGTTTCAAACTCATAATCTTGCTGAATCTGCAGTTTGATTGAATGCCAGAGACGAGTGTTGTTGCTTTGCAGATGACCACTAAATTCAGTCAGAAGGCGTCAACCTTCCTGATCGTTCATGAGAGGAGATTTTGGCAAGTATCAGACAAGCAAAGAGACAGGCCACAGGCAGTCATGAGTGTCAGCAGAAGGTATCTAGCATTATGTTTTCAGCCTGATGACAGCTTTGCAAACATAAGAGTATTAAAACAGGAGAGGGAATCATTGACACCATTCACTAATATAAGAGTGAGGAATTGAAGTTGGG
Organism: Chiloscyllium plagiosum; assembly: GCF_004010195.1. Taxonomy (NCBI): domain Eukaryota; kingdom Metazoa; phylum Chordata; class Chondrichthyes; order Orectolobiformes; family Hemiscylliidae; genus Chiloscyllium; species Chiloscyllium plagiosum. Next base: position 39,273,587 of record NC_057734.1, read on the forward strand.
TGGTCACCAGTTTTCCTGGGAATAGTGTGAAGGGAACACGAGGTACATTTTCTGGACTGGATGGGCTTGGAGAGGATCTAAGGGGAAACAGGCGAGAAACAAGAGAAAGTCCAGGGCTATGGCAGAGGGTAATCTTACAGGATGTCTGACTTGGTCACGAAGAGGAAGGGAGGGAAGCAAGGAAGGGCAAAGACAGCAGATCAGAGACCACAACCTTAATGACAAAGACATCTCTGAGCTGTTGTTCAAACTAAAGATGGAGGGAGCAAGAGGGGAGGCTTTCGGAAGTTCACCAGTATGAGAATAGAAAATGGAAGTTATCAGAATCACCCTGGAACAGTGAATCATTTTGGCAGTTGCTGATTTGTTCTGAAGTAATTTGTTTTACAGCTCTTTAAAACATCATTCCAATCACAAAATGCTATGCCTTTCTGTTTACTCTAACACCCAGGTTTAACCAATCAAGCAAGCTGAGTAAGCCCTACTCAGTTACCAATCGAATGATCAGAAACACATGAATCAAACCGTTGACCACTGCACCAATCACAAAGCAAAATGGTTGCTTGCAAAATTATGCCATTTGTCATAAGTGACAAGTTATGCTGGATTTACTTAGTAAAAGACATCACTAAATTACAGCTGGAATTCGATTAAAAGACTGTGCAGCAAAATGTATGTCTAGATATGGGTCAAAAGGGAGAATTAGCAACTTGAGAGGTCTACTCACAGCTGGTACCCAGTTCGTAGAACATTTCCGGACTGGCATCAGCAGCCAGAACTGAGCCATTCCTGAAGGTAAAGTCGTCATCTGGGCTGTTACTCATTACTCCAAAGAGACCTTCTGTCCAGTTCATGAATGTGTCTGGTAAAAGAACCGTGATACTCAAGAGCGCACCTCTTGCTCGCGTTTCCACACCAGCTCCAGACGGAAACATGACAGTAACATTCTGCGGGGTGGCCGAATATACAAAAACACCTGGGGAGGACAAGAAGCCAAATAAATATCCCTCTGATACATCACCCTGTGGTGTCATGGTGCCTTCGCCCAAAAATGTGGCTCATTTAGAAAGAGACAAAGATAGACTTGCATTCTTGTCGCCTGACAAAGGACTCATGCCCGAAACGCCGATTCTCCTGCTCCTCAGATGCTGCTTTTCCAAGAGACAGTATATTCCTGTTAGGGTGAAAGGAAAGGCTGGTAGGTGTAGGAATGCTGGATGACGAGAGAAATTGAAGTTTTAGTCAAGAAAAAGAAGGAAGCATATGTCAGGTATAGACAACAGAAATTGAGTGAATCCTTAGAAGAGAATAAAGGCAGTAGGAATATACCTCAGAGGGAAATCAGGAGGGCAAAGAAGGGGGCATGAGATAGCTTTGGCAAATACAGTTAAGGAGAATCCAAAGGGTTTTCATAAATATATTAAGGACAAAAGGATAGCTAGGGAGAGAGTAGGGCCCCTCAAACATCAGCAAGGCAGTCAAAGTGTGGAACTGCAGATGATGGGAAGATACTAAATGTGTATTTTGCATCAGTCTTTACTATGGAAGGTACAGAATCTGGAGAAATAGAAGGTGACACCTTGAAAAATTCCATCTTGCAGAGGAGGAGATTCTGGATGTCTTGAAATGCATAAAAGTGGATAAATCCCCAGGACCTGATCAGATGTACCCTAGAACTCTATGGGAAGCTAGGGAAGTGATTGCTGGGCCCCTTGCTGAGATAAAATAATGAAGAAGGTGCTTGGTATGCTTTCCTTTATTGATCAGTGCAACGAGCGTAGGAGTTGGGAGGTCATGTTGCAGCTGTACAGAATATTGGTTAGGCCACTTTTGGAATATTGTGTGCAATTCTGGCCTCCCTGCTACAGGAAGGATGTTGTGTAACTTGAAAGGGTTCAGAAAAGATTTACAAGGCTGTTGCCAGGTTGGAGGATTTGAGCTATAGGGAGAAGCTGAATTGGCTGGGGCTGTTTTCCCTCGAGCGTCAGAGGCTGAGGGGCGACTTTACAGATGATTATAAAATCATGAGGGTCATGGTTAGCGTAAATAGACAAGGTCCTTTCCTGGCGTGATGGAGTCCAGAACTAGAGGGTAAAGGTTTTGGACGAAAGAGGAAAAACTTAAAAGGAACCTAAGGGGCAACTTTTTCACACAGAGGGTGGTATGTGTACGGAATGCGCTGCCAGAGAAAGTAGTGAAAGCTGGTACAATTACAGCATTTAAATGGCATCTGGATGGGTATATGAATAGGAAGGGTTTGCAGGGATATGGTCCAAGTGCTGGCAAATGGGACTAGATTAATTTAGGATATCTGGTCGGCATGGATTAGTTGGACCGAAGGGTCTGTTTCTGTGCTGTACATCTCTATGACTCTAAACACAAACAAGGACAAGTCTGGCAGCATCTGCAGAGGGAGAAAGAGAGTTAACAGTTTGAGTCCAATCTGAGTCTTCTTCAGAACTAGGATCTATTTCCTAATATTGTTTGGGGGATAAATATACCATTGGAGGCTGGCAAGACTGAGTTTTTTCCAAAATATTTCCATGGGAACCTTACACATCTACCGGAGAAGGCAAGTGGGGCATCAATATAAGTCTCATCCAAAAGCTGGCAGCTCAGACAGTACAGCATTCCCTCACTACTACCTTGCAGTGTCAGCATCTTGGTGCCAAAATTCTTGGAGTGAGACTGTAACCTGTTGAGAGTTATAGAGTATAGAACACTACAGGCCCTTCAGCCCTTAATGTTATGCTGACTTTCTATCCTACTCTAAGCTCAAACTGACCTACCCACCCTTCATTTTACTTTCATCCATGTGCCTATCCAGGACTCACTTAAATGTCTCTAATGTATCTAAATCCATTACCACTGCTGACAGTGCATTCCACGCACCCACCACTCTCTGTGTAAAGAACCTATTTCTGACAGCACCCCTAATCACCTTAAAATCATGCCCCCCCAACCCATCCCATGATAGCCATTTCCACCCTGAGAAAAAGTCTCTGGCTATCCACTCTATCTATGCCTCTCAACATTTTGCACACCTCTATCAAGTCACCTGTCATCCTTCTTTGCTCCAACGAGAAAAGCTCTAGCTCCCTCAACGTTTCATCATAAGACAAGCCCTCCAGTCCCAGGCAGCATCCTGGTCAATCTCCTCTGTACCCTCTCTAAAACTTCCACATCTTTCCTGAGGTGACTAGAACAGAACACAATATTCCAAATGTGACCTAACTGGGGCTTGTTAGAGCTCCCCATTCTAATGAAAACCAACACACTATACGCCTTCTTTACAGCCCTGTCAACTTGGGTGGCATCGATGAGGGATCTATGGACATGGACCCCAAGGTCCCTGTGTTCCTCGACACTGCTAAGAATCCTGCCTTTAACCCGTAATCTGAATTCAAATTTGACCTTCCGAAATGAATCACTTCCCACATTTCCAGGTTGAACTCCATCTGTCAGCCCAGCTCTGCACCCTGTCAATGTCCCATTGCAACCTACAACAACCCTCCACACTATCCACAACTCCACCGACCTTTGTGCCATCAGCAAACTAATTAAGCCACCCTTCCACTTCCTCATCCAAGTCATTTATAAAAATCACAAAGAGCAGAGGTCCCATAACAGATCCCTATGGAACACCACTGGTCACCAAGCACCAGGCTGAATACTTTCCATCTACACCACTCTCTGTCTTCTATGGGCCAGCCAATTCTGGATCCAGACAGCCAAATTTCCCCTTATCCCATGCCTCATAGCATTTGGAATGAGCCTACCATGGGGAACCTTATCAAATGCCTTGCTAAAATCCGTATACATGACATCCACTGCTCTACCTTCATCAATGTGTTCTGTCACATCCTCAAAGAATTCAGTAAGGCTCGTGAGGCATGACCTGCCCCTCACAAAGCCATTGTGACTACCTCTCATACTATGCTTTTCCAAATAATCATAAATCCTGTCTCTCAGAATCCTCTTCAATAATTTGCCCAACACCGATGTATACTGACTGATCTATAAGTCCCAGGGGTTATCCCTATTCCCTTTCTTGAACAGGGGAATAACATTTGCCACCCTCCAATCATCTAATATTACTTCAGTGGACAATGAGGACGCAAACATCATCGCCAAAGGAGCAGCAATTTCTTCCCTTGCTTCCCATCAAAACCTTGGATATATGCCATCTGGCCTAGGGGATTTATCTATCTTTATGTTCTTCAAACTTTCCAGGACATCCTCCTTCTTAACATCAACCTGTTCGAGCATATCAGTCTGTTTCATGCTATCCTCATCCATGACATGGTCCCTCTCACTAGTGAACACTGAAGCAAAGTGTTCATTAAGGACCTCCCCTACCTTCCACTTCAGGTACAACTTCCCACCACTATCCCTGATCAGCCCTACCCTCAGTCTGGTCATCCTCTTGTTCCTCAAGTGTAGAAGCCTTGGAGTTTTCCTAAATCCTAACCACCAAGGCTTTTTCATGCCTCCTTCTAGTTCTCCCACGTCCATTCTTCAGTTCCTTTCTGGCTACCTTGTAACCATCTAGAGCCCTGTCTGATCCTTGCTTCCTCAACCTTAAGTAAGCTTCCTTCTTCCTCTTTGTTATATGTTCCACATCTCTTGTCTTCCAAGGTTCCTTCCCCCTACCATCCCTTCCTTGCCTCAGTGGGACAAACCTATCCAGCACTTGTAGCAAGTGTTCCCTAAACAACCTCCACACTTTTGTTGTGCATTTCCCTGAGAATATCAGGCCTCAATTTAAGCTCCACTGATCCTGCCTAATTGCATTGAAATTCCCCCTCCCCCAATTAAATAATTTCCCATACTGTCTGCTCCTATCCCTCTCCATGTCTATAGTAATCACTATCACCAAAACCCTTTCCCACCGAGAGATCTGACACCTAACCTAGTTCACTGCCAAGCACCAGATCCAATATGGCCTCCCCTCTAGTTGGCCTATCTACATATTGAGTCAGGAATCCTTCTGACAAAATCTGCTCCATCCAAACTATTCGCACTAAGGAGGTTCCAATCACTATTAGGAAAGTTGCAGTCACCAAAGGCAACCATCCTGTTACTTGTGCAACCTTTCCAAAATCTGTCTCCCAATCTGCTCCTCCATGTATAGAATCATAAAATCCCTACAGTTTGTATGCAGGCCATTCACCTCATCAAATGCACACCAACCCTCCAAAGAGCATCCCACCCTCTTATCCTATCACTATGACTCTGCATTTCCCATGGCTAATCCACCTAGCTTGCACATCCCTGGACACTACGGGGCAATTTAGCATTGCCAAATCCACCAAACCTGCACATCTTTGGATTGTGGGAGGAAGACAGAGCACCCAGAGGAAACCTACGCAGATACACAAGAATGTGCAAACTCCACACAGGCACTCACCCGAGGGTGGAATCGAACTGGTGTCACTAGTGCAATGAGGCAACAGTGCTAACCACTGAGCCACCATGCCAACCTAATATGGAACAGTTCACAAATTTGCATATAATCCTTTGCGCAGGGGCCATGCTAATCTTCTCTGTATCATTCCAATTTTAGTATATGTGCTGTTGAAGCGAGCACTGATGGTGACTGAAGGACAGTTCACAGCATAAGAGTTATCAGCCTGGACAGTACATGAAATAGCTGGGTGCATCCAGGTTACCTGAGCATTCACAAATGCAAACGAAAACTCACCTTTAAGATCCATCCAGCTTTGCTCATTGAAAGTTACAACCCCATGGTTGACCAGCACCTCCAAACTGGCATTGTTAGAATGGGTTGGAACACGGACTTCAATCACATCAGAGTCACCTTCCTGCATAGCAACAGCAGTAAAGCCAGTCGAATTTGCATATGTCCCTGTAAAAAGGCAATGCAGCTAATTGCCAATCAATAATGCTCTGACATAAACCTGAACAGAATAAAAATTGCAGCTACAAATCCGAGAGGAGATTTTTATCAGGCTTGCAATGGAATTCAAGGTCCAATCCAACTTGTGATTGTGCCAACTCCTAGTGTTTATGATTGTCCACAGTTTTATAGCCATTTTATTGTACCTTAATTGTCCAATGCTATAATTCTATAACTATTGACTTCAATTATGCTAAATCCTCACCACCGTAATGCTAGAATTAGCCACTGTAATTTGCCATCATTTACCAGTTATACATCTATAATTTCCACTATTATATTTTCAATTTACATAGTATTCTTAATTACAGACTGTTACACTGGTAGAACTCCTCACTGGCAGATTGGTATAATTATTCTCTGTAACACTGGTATAATTATTTACTGTTAAACTACTATAATTAGACACTGTTACACTGCTATAATTACACAACATTTCACTTCTATAATTACTCACCGTTGACACTGCTGTAATTATGCAATGTTATATTGCTCTAATTACTCTCTGTTGCACTGCAATAATTATTCAATATCACAGTGCCATTATTTCTCATAGTGACGCTGCTATAATCACTCACTGTTAGATAGGTATCATTACTCACTGTTACTCTGCTACAATTACCCATTGCCACATGGTTATAAATTATCATTGTTACACTGATAAAACTACCCATTGTTACACTGCTATAATCAATCACTCTCTGTTACACTGCTCCAAATACTCTGTTATACTGCTTTCATTATTCATTGTCCACTGCTACAGTTACTCGCTGCTCCAATCATGTACTTTTACCCACTACTACAATCACTAACTGTTGCAAATGCTGTAATTACACTACTACACTGATGTAATTACTGTTACAGTGGTATAAGTACTCACTGTTACACTGGTATAATTACACATTGCTACACTGACATATCTACTGTTACAGTGGTATAAGTACTCACTGTTACACTGGTACAATTACATGATGCTACACATATATAATTACTGTTACAGTGCTATAATCACGCACTTACACTGCTATAATCACGCACTTACACTGCTATAATTATGCACTTACACTGCTATAATTACTCAATATCTCCTTTTATAATTATGGTTACACTGTTCTAATTATCCATGTTACATTTGCATAATTACTCATCTTATACTACTTTAATTACACTGTATATATATAATTCCATACTGTTATAGTGGTACAATTACTCATTGTAACACCGCTATACTTATTCGCTGTCATAATTACCCATAAATACACCGATATAACAAATCAGTGGCATGCGTATACTGCACACAAAACAAAATTTTCACTATACTTAGATACTTGTGACAACAATAAGTCAAATCAAATCAAATCATCAATATTGTTGAAAAGGATGCGAAACACCACTAAGTATCAAACTCCCACACAGTTCTCTAGATCAAAATCTTAAATTTGTGAAGAATGACAATTTAAAGCATATAAAGATAAAAGAAATTTTGATAATTTAAAATACAGAAAAAAAAATCACAGGTGAATCAAAGTAGATTTAAGTCTTTCTTTAAGCAATAACTCTTTGTAATTTAACAGCTTACAGGAAAATCTACAATTAACATTTAACAGTAATTTCAAAAAAATTCTCGAAGATTCAACAAGCTAGGTAGCAATTGAATTGAAATCACAACTCAAATTTGAAAAGCACCTGAGAATACCAAAATTTTTAAAAATACTTTCAGAATTTAAATGAGAAAATTAATTTCACAAAGGAATGAAGACAGTTATTACGATCCAGCAGTTTTAAGGTTACAGATCTTTCAGGCATCAGTGAATTAAATTGATCAGCATGAAAGAAACAATGAGATATGGAACTGCTTCAGGGCTACACACCAATTCAGAAGCAGAACAAGTTAGTACCACTGCTTTATTCCATGGAAACATTATCAGACTACAGTAATCACAGAGAAATAGCTCAAGAAGATACTGATAGCTTTGATGATGCCAAAAGCATTTGACACCTATTTTACTTAAGAACTAATAGCATTATGGATAACAGCAAGATTTTTTTAAAAATACAGTTTTCAGGAGAAACTACTGACAACTTAGTAAATGGTCATTTTTCATTGTTTGTATTTTGCAATATGCAGCCTTACAACCAGTACTAATTAGAGACAGAATTGTCATCAGAATTTCTAGTTCATTTTTCAGGATATTTACAACCAAAGGAAGATCTCAGGCTGAAAGAATGTCTACCCAGCTTGTGTTACTAGGTGAGATTTAGAAAAACAATGGAAAAATCTGAGGAACAGAAGAATAAATCTCGATCTTGATCAGATGGGCCAATGGGCTGAGGAGTGGCAAATGGGGTTTAACTTAGATAAATGCGAGGTGCTGCATTTTGGGAAAGCAAATCTTATCATTAAGTATATAAGTCCTGCTAAGGTCCTAGGGAGTGTTGCTGAACAAAGAGACCTTGGATTGCAAGTTCATAGCTCCTTGAAAATAGAGTCACAGGTACGATAGTGAAGGCGGCATTTGGTATGCTTTTTCATTGGTCAGAACATTGAATATAGGAGTTGGGAGGTCATGTTGCGGCTATACAGAATGTTGGTTAGGTCACTTTTGGAAGATTGCATGCAGTTCTGGTCTCCATCCTATCCAAAGGATGTTGTGAAACTTGGAAGGGTTCAGAAAAGATTTACAAGGATGTTGCCAGGGTTGGAGGTTTTGAGCTATAGGGAGAGGCTGAACAGGCTGGAGCTGTTTTCCCTGGAGGGTCGAAGGCTGAGGGGCGACCTCATAGAGGTTTATAAAATCATGAGGGGCATGGATGGGATAAATAGACAAAGTATTTTTCCCAGGGGTGGGGGAGTCCAGAACTAGAGGACATAGCTTTAGGGTGAGAGGGGAAAGATATATAAGGGACCTAACAGGCAACGTTTTCACGCAGAGGGTGGTGCATGTATGGAATGAGCTGCCAGAGAAAGTGGTGGAGGCTGGTACAATTGCAACATTTAAAAGTCATCTGGATGGGTATATGAATAGGAAGGATTTAGAGGGATATGGTCCAAGTGCTGGCAAATGGGATAGATTAGGTTAGGATATCCGGCCAGCACGGATGAATTGGACCGAAGGGTCTGTTTCCATGCTGCACATCTCTATGACTCTAAGATAATCAGAACCTAGCGACTTCATACATTAGTGAGACTCCAAATAATCACAAGACAAACCAATGCAAAAAGTGTTCAAATCTTTTGATGTGAGGAGTCACTGTCCAAGTTGTGGAGAAGTGAAATCACTCAACCAGAAGCAATGCCCAGCTCCATCGCAAGAATATCACTTTTGCACGAATGCTAGTTACAGCACAAACAAGTCAATCCTGTCTACTGAGCACCATTAGAAAATAATTCTGAGTCTCAAACTAAACTTCCATTACAACATGGATCTTTAGGTGATGATATATCTCTGTTAGAAGAAACACCTCAGTCACTGCTAAGGAAATAGGGACCAATCTAAACCAGGCATGACAGAATTATAGAAACAGAAACTGCTGGAGAAACTCAGCAGGTCTGGCAGCATCTATGGACAGATGTTAATGTTTCAAGTCCAGTGATCCTTCTTCTGAAGATCCATGATGGTGGCTCAATGTCGACATTCATATGCCTTCACATGGGAAGACTTGCAAGAAACAAAACCTAGCGGATGAGTCACAAAGGATTTGAAACATTAGCTCTTGGTTCTCTCTCCAACGATGCTGCCAGACCTGCTGAGGTTCTCCAGCATTTTTCGCTTTTTCAGAGTTGTGAAGTTTGCTACTCTCAGTAAGAATTTTCATTTTTACATAAACAACTATAGTCCAGTGGACTCAACCTCCTTGACAGCTGCGGGAATTGAATTGACAATTTTCAGCCATCAGTAGGTCTGATGGTAATAAGCCACATTGGTATGGCGGGGGGGAAATTAGTAATTCAACAGTGCTATATGAAAGTCAGCATTTTTCTTCAAATGGGACCTAACCATCTAGATGGTAAGCTTTTGTGTAGAGACATAACAGTTTAGCATCCTTCTTTAACGTGATGTTGTATTTGGCATTGAGTTTCTCCAATCCTGTGAATAAATCAGGTTACAACTTTCCAAAGAAGTTGTTACTGCTGAATAATTCGACGTCTTCAACCTTTCAAAGAAGCTTGAGGGCAATTCATGCATCCTAGCTCACGAGTGCGGTTCCTTGATTATTAAGTATGTTTACAATCTCCACTTTTATCAACCCTTGATATTGCAGAGTTGCTTGTGGCATACCCTTAATCTTGAGGACTGTCCAACCTGGCCTATCTTCTATGTAGGCTGTAACTTCTGTTTCTTCACACATGCTAAATGATTTGATAGGATAGTGACACTCACTACTGCATCCAGCTTAAAATTAATGGGATTTCCATTCACAAAAACAGGTTCGGTAAAATTAATTGATGAGGTCAGCAATTTCCACTGAAATACATTGGATACCTTCTATAATGTCAGTTGCTGTACTTTATTCTCATTGTGTGAGTAGCCACTTCACTTTTTGCCGCCCAATAACTGAATCCTGCTTCTACAAATCTTCCGGAAGTAACTTATAGTTTTGCAGAAATTGCATTTTTTTCAATACCTGAGCGCTGTGTGTGCCTGTGAGTGATCATTGTTCCAGAACATGACACTGACTCATATTGTCTGCTATCTGGCCGACTCCTTTTGTTAGCTTGCCATGATTGTCTTTAGCTATGGTCTCCTTATAAACTGAATAAATTCCATTACTCTCCTGTGATTAATTTGTCCTTCAATTTCCAGGATTTCTCTGTGAATCTTCTTGGTTACTGCTTCCAATACAATTTGAAAAGCTATGCTTTGCTGTCTGATTAAAGCACATGTCGAATGTTTATAAACCTTTATTGAAAGTTATCTGTGCTTTCTTTAACATTTTGACAAGCTATAACCTCATTATCTGTCACTTCTAGCTTGTAATTTTATGTGTAGCTCGGCAGCAGTTCTAAATCTTAAAACTGTTTTCTCCAAAATGTCCGACCCCTGTTCTATTTGGCATATCTCTAAAATTTCTTCTGCCAAGCAGTATTGTTTCTCCTGTCAATATGTATTCTTCTTCATTTTAAAAAGTGTTTTAAAATGTTTAAATTCTTATTAGGAATCTCATTATCAGTGATAACTTAATCTCTTCCCAGGGTGATTCTTACTTCTTCATTATAGCAGTGCTGTTTTTCCCATACCTGAAAGGTTTTTAAATGTACAGTATAGCAATGCTGGTGAATTATTCTTCATTTAAGGCTTTGCATTCTGCAATATAGCAATGCTGTACTTCAGTACTGTTTAATGAAGCTTTTCCCATGTTTTTGCAGTCAAAATGTAGGTGTCCTATTTTTATGTAGCTAAATGGATGATTTCCCATCTTTCACAGCCTAATAAATTATGCCTATTGTTTTTGATTATTTCCCAAATAAAGCTGGCTGCATTAATAAATTCTTCCTGCATGAATCATAGTTTAAGTTATGGACTTCCTGTTTTTACTGTAGCTTCAATATTCCCTGTACTACCTTATTCTGTTAGACCCTGTTTAATCTTTGAAATGGTGCCTTTGTCACCTTAATTCTGATTTTGTGATATTATTGGTGCTACAATCTTGATTTAAATTATTTCCATGGGCCTTGATTTCCTTCTGTAACCATGCCTTATAATATCCGAACAGTGGCAGGTCATTGTGAGCTGTTTATCCACATTATGGTTGATAGTTCAGCTGCTGACTGTTTCTATGAGTAGCCCTTGATGACAAAAAGTCATTAATCCTGTAAATGTCCACTACTGCGCTTGAATCCCCTAGATTTCTCTGCTCCTCAGTCCACTAGTTTTCTCTGCTTTTGTAAGCAAAGGAATTCTCACTATCGTTACCTTATACTATTACCCAACCATTCCTTCCACTGCTACCGTAATACATTTGCTGAATTGCCAAACATGATCACAAGTGGGTCTTAATGAGAAGGGGCTCTTCAGATATAGTTTACTGTATGATAATAGTCAAGCTCAATTAGTAAGATAGACCTTGTCACGATGATAATGAGCAGATGTCTTCACTCTTCAAGACTAAGAGCTGTTCTGCCTTTACCCCACCGACATTCACATGATATTACCAGATTAGGTGGAGTTTAATGCAACAAGTCCCCAACACTAACTATTTCAGAAACAGTACCTTATTGTACAATAAATACTCACTGTTATACGGCTCTGATGATTCACTATTACACTCCCATAATTATCCACTATTACATAGCTTTACGTACTCACTGTTACAGTACTATAATTAGGTAAAAACAGGGTAAAAACAATGACTGCAGATGCTGGAAACCAGATTCTGGAAACCAGATTCCTGATGAAGGGCTTTTGCCTGAAACGTCGATTTCAAAGCTCCTTGGATGCTGCCTGAACTGCTGTGCTCTTCCAGCACCACCAAGGAGCTTCGAAATCGACGATTCGGGCAAAATCCCTTCCTGATGAAGGGCTTTTGCCTGAAACGTCGATTTCAAAGCTCCTTGGATACTGCCTGAACTGCTGTGCTCTTCCAGCACCACTAATCCAGTACTATAATTATCCAATGTTACACAGCTTTAATTAATCACTATTACACTGCTATTATAATCTATTGTTAAACTGCTATAATAACCTATTTTTATATTGCTATAATTACTCACTTTTACACTGGAACAATTTTTAAGTCAAACTGATATAATACCATCTGTCAGACTATATAATGACCCATTCTTACACTGCTATGTGTGACTTATGTAATTACACACTATTGTATTGCTATAATTACTCACTATTACATGCTACAATTACTTGCTGGTCACACTTGTTTATTTACTCAGTTTGACACTGTCGCTTTGATATAAATACCCACTTTTACACTGCTATAATTATTCACTGTTGCACTGCCTCAATAATTCTGCCATTATGATCGGATCTCTAGTTTGCAGGTTGGCAGAATCTTCCAAGACTTCAGGTCCTAAGTTGTCTGGAGACCATCTTGAGTAGACAGATTGAAATGGCTGCCACAATAGGCAAAAAACATTGGCCTAGTCTATCCAAGCTAGTCAGTGACTTACCAACAAAGTTAATCATTCTGGTCACTTTTTAAATGCCCTTTGTAAATTTACCCCTTCACCTCCTAACCTATTTATCTCTGCACTTCCTCATCTCTTCACTTCTTTATTCCTTTACTTCCTCACCCTCATTCTTCCCTACCTCACATCTCTAAGTCATTGTCCACTTTGTGAACAGAATTCAAAAGTTATATAACTAAAAGCTGTTGAGTACTGTAAAATTGTCTGAGCAAACAAACAGTTTCTTCAAAGCATCTATATAACCAATTTGAAACCCATGTAAAATGATTGGCTAATTGGATTGTAGCCAAGAGCCCATAAACTTCCACAATAAACAAACAGACTTCAGAACTGCAATTTCAACAGATAGTGACACTGAATACATAAAAACAATGGGACGAGATGAAACGTTGCACTTTGTTATATTAGGCTATTTTTAAAACAATGTCAATTGTACTGTGGGTTTTTTTAATCCACGAGATGAATTTTTTTTAAGTCATGTGAAGACTTTCCATATCTACAAATGACGATTGTTTACTTGACAGATTGTCACATGATAGAAGCAGCAATCTGGCAAACACATTGTTTAAGGACTCATTACATCTTTCAATCACTGAACTGTCACAGCTCACCTGAATAAACATGGAAAAGTCTTGCTGCAGCATTTTTTGAACAGTGAAGGAAGCAAAAGAACTAAATTTAGCTTTTAAACTCTTTCTGTTCACAGCTCCACAAGGCTGGTGTCATCTGCAGGAATTTAGAAAACATACAAAGGAAGGGCTCTCAGTGAGCCCACATGTTGACACTTTCATCTTCCATGCAGGTGCATGAGATCCAGGACTACTCTCTTGCTCTTATGAAAGTGACTGAGGGTAAGAAAGGAGGCAGGACTTCCAATTGCCCCACTCACCAGCTGTGTTTCTCAGTCCCACCTCATTCTGTTCCAATTGGGACCAGGAATATCTGACACCCCATCACATCGCACATCCCACACCCCCAAAAGTCTGTTCAATTATTCCTGGTAACAGCCTCAACTCATTTTAAAGTGAAAAGTTGATACATGCTTATAGCTAGTTACTTGTTAATGCCCTTGACATCAAAACTGAGATCTCAATTTGGGATCATTAAAACGTCTAGGAGTCAGCTTGCCACTTTCCCAACAAAGTTTCCACCTTCAGGCATTTATTTACATTTTTTAAAGTTCTTATTAAATTTTTTTTCACCACCTGTTCCAGATTGTGCATGCAGCTCGCTGTCGAAGAATTTCCTCATGTCCCCACTGGCTTTTTTTGCTAAAAGATTCATTATGTTTACTTATTTTCATATGGACTACTCGCTGTACCACATTGTTATCATGTAATCAAGATTGGAAGTTCAAAGTTAGTTGTTTGTGTGGTCAGTTATTCGGGAACTTAAACAAAACTCCTGAAATGGTATAACTACCTGTTTTTAATCCATTCAAAATTTCAGTTCACTGTACTAAACAACTAATAAGGAGAAAAGAAATGACTCAAGGCATCAAAATATAGCAGGGAAATGAGAGACGGTAATGTTTGGAATAAAGTCAGCCAGGTGGACCTCATAGAATATGAAAACAAAATATACTCAAAATCAGAGTGTGTCAGGCAGCAACTATGGAGAGAGCAAGTTAACATTTCAAGTCGAGATGAGTATCAATTATCAAAAAAAAACTATCCACACTCTTGATCCCCCAGCACTCCCATCCCGCAACTATAACATAAATGCTGTCCACTCCACACTTTACACCAGCTCTGATAAACAGTCATCTAGACTCGAAACGTTAGCTTGGTCTGTCTCCACAGATGAAGCCTGACCCACTGTGATTTCCAGCATCTTTTGTTTTCAGATTCTAGCATCTGTCCTAATTTGTCCTCACATACAGTATGAGTTGCCTGATTGGGACTGTGAACCTGATCCAATCGGGGAGCCCTCAATGATAGGTAAAAACAGCACTGCCAGGTGTTGTGCTCACTCAAGGAGCCAGCTCTGAGATAGCTAGGTCAGTGTCATGTACTATGCATATATAAATACGTACTACCAAATGAACCATTTTCAGAGATTGTTATTCTTAATTTGTCTTAGTTGTAAAACTCAACTCCTCTCAAAACTTGCTTTCTAAATAGCCTTGGTGGTTTATCTAAACTGTGTATGTGTTGCTATTGTTTACATATGCCAGGCATTGCTAACTGTTGTAATTAAAATATTGTAGAAATATTTCTTTAATCACTTCAAGTAAACCTACATAGGGAAGTTCAGCTTTGCCCAGATGTCCAAGTTTTGGACATCGTTCAGATGATTGCGTTAAATGTAGCTGTGATGTAAATTTGTGTGATGTTCAATACTCCATTCTTATTTTGTCTTATTGCTCCTCCTCCTGGCATGTGGGAAGCTATGGTCAAGTATCATTTGTTGTTTGCTATAGAATAGACATGCAGGAAGTATCATCATATGATGTCACTTCGATAGTTTTAGTTTTCTCGATTGTGTGACTCTCGCGATTTTTCTGCTGACTTTTTGGCCATGATTTGGAGATGCCAGTGTTGGACTGGGGTGTACAAAGTTAAAAATCACACAACACCAGGTTATAGTCCAACAGGTTTAATTGGAAGCACTAGCTTTCGGAGCGCTGCTCCTCACAACCACCTGATGGAGTGGCGCTCCGAAAGCTAGTGCTTCCAATTAAATCTGTTGGACTATTACCTGGTGTTGTGTGATTTTTAACTTTTTGGCAGCATTGTTGCTGCCATTTATGTTCAAGTCCTACTTCAGCATAAAAATCAAGCACTTGCCAAATATGGCTTGAAGATAGAATACAGAGGGTGGTAGTGGAGGGTTGTTTTCAAACTGGAGGCCTGTGACCAGTGGAGTGCCACAAGGATCAGTGCTGGGTCCACTACTTTTCATCATTTATATAAATGATTTTGATATGAACATAGAAGGTATAGTCAGTAAGTTTGAAAATGACACCAAAATTGGAGGTGTAGTGGACAGCGAAGAAGGTTACCTCAGATTACAATGGGATCTTGATCAGATGGGCTAATGGGCTGAGAAGTGGCAGATGGAGTTTAATTTAGATAAATGCGAGGTGCTGCATTTTGGGAAAGCAAATCTTAGCACGACTTATACACTTAATGGTAAGGTCCTGGGGAATGTTGCTGAACAAGGAGACCTTGGAGTGCAGGTTCATAGCTCCTTGAGACTGGAGTCACAGGCAGATAGATAGTGAAGAAGGCATTTGGTATGCTTTCCTGTATTGGTCAGAGTTGGGAGGACATGTTGCGGCTGTACAGGATATTGGTTCGGTCACTTTTGGAATATGGCGTGCAATTCTGGTCTCTTTCCTATCGAAAAGATGTTGTGAAACTTGAAAGAGTTCAGAAAAGATTTACAAGGATGTTGCCAGGTTTGGAGGATTTGAGCTGTAGAGAGAGGCTGAATAGGCTGGGGCTGTTTTCCCTGGAGTGTCGGAGGCTGAGGGGTGACCTCATAGAGGTTTATAAAATCATGAGTGGCATGGATAGGATAAATAGACAGTCTTTTTCCTGGGGTGGGGAGTCCAGAACTAGAGGGCATAGGTTTAGAGTGAGAGGGAAAGATATAAAAGGGACCTAAGGGGCAACATTTTCATGCAGAGGGTGGTACGTGTATGGAATGAGCTACCAGAGGAAATGGTGGAGGCAGGTACAATTGCAACATTTAAAAGGCATCTGGATGGGTATATGAATAGGAAGGGTTTGGAGGCATACGGGCAAAGTGCGGACAAATGGGAGTAGATTAGGTTGGAATATCTGGTCAGCATGGATGAGTTGGACCAATGGTTCTGTTTCTGTGCTGTACATCTCTGTGACTCTATAAACCCATTGGACTATAATCTGGTTTTGTGTGATTTTTAACTATGTGACTTGGTGACTTGGTGACATGATACCAGCCTTTGTGGAGTTATTTCAGGGATATTTTACTTCATCTCCACTGAACTGTACAATATAACAATCCAGATCTTTTGCCTTACACCCATTTCAGTTGCATGTTTAGAGATGAACGTTGGCTATTGGCCATGAGATGAGCATACCAGACTAATGAGATGCTCTAATATTCCCAGTGAATGGCCACTGCCTGTGGAATCTTACCATTTATATTCTTGACTTGTTCTGTCCTTCCTTGGATTTCTAAAACTCCATTTGTGCCATTTCTTTCTCCTGTTACCAGTGTGTACTCGCCCCTCCCATTGAAGGTGAAGTTTGCCCCATCAAAAGTAAAGAAATGTGGATCTCCAAATGTTGTGCCTAGAAGAGAGTTCAAGAAATTTAAAAATGTCTATATTTACAACAATTTGTATATATCTCTATATTTTTAAGAATGTCTCTTTTTTTTGGATTTGATTCGTGAGGGTGAATTTTACAAGGAATCCATAAATCCTGCTCTCTTATAGGGTTCAGAATGGGGTGGCCGAGAGGGGTCTTTCAGTCCTGGATCTGTACGGGGCTTACATTGCTCAGGTCAGGAGCTGGGGCTAGCAGCAGGAGTTCTGCCCCTGCTTTCATACTCCACCAGACCTCAACCCCAGCCAAAAGGCCCACCCAATAACCAATTGCCCCACAGTAATATTACACTGAAAACAATTTTAATGGAGCCAGGGTCATGCATGGATCCCCATTTGAGAAGAAATCCCATCATAGACAACTATTAACCAACTGGACTGTCCGGCCGCTCTGTAGGCTCAGTAGCACCAGAGCTGAGTAGTGGGCACTGCCGGAACTACAATCAATTCCTGATGGAGAAGTGTCAGGAATCCAAAATTTGAGGTAAGTCCAAGGGGTGTTTGAAAGATGGATCTGTCTGGCTCAGGGACAAAAGAGATACCCACGCTACTCCTTCCACCTTTGTTCCTAACAGCCTCCACTTCCCCTTGCCACCTACATTTTAGTGGTGGAGGCAGAATGAGGTACGGTGGCTCAGTGATTAGCACTGCTGCCTCACAGCACCAGGGTTCCAGGTTCGATTCTATCCTCGGGTGACTGTGTAGAGTTTGCACATTCTCCCCGTGTCTGCATGGGTTTCCTCCGGGTGCTCCGGTTTCCTCCCACAGTCCAAAGATGTGCAGGTCAGGTGAATTGGCCATGCTAAATGGCCCATAGTGTTAGGTGGATTAGTCAGAGGGAAATGGCTCTGGGAGTGTTACTCTTTAGAGGGTCTGTGTGGACTGGTTGGGCCAAAGGGCCTGCTTCCACACTGTAGGTAATCTAATCTAATCTTAGGTAACCTCAACATTCCCAAGGGATGGGGGACTGTCTGATGCATTATCCACCCAGTGTAATTTGAGGACCAGACAGGGTGTTGGGGACAGCAGTGAAATTACAATCTCAGAATCAACTTGCTGCCCAGGCAAGTGTGAATCAGATGGTCATTATACAAAATGCCCACTTACAGGCTCACTACAGAGAAAGGTCACGAGAGGCCTGGTGAAAGAGGAACCAGTTATGATCCCATTATCTCAGGAGAGATACACTAAGAATGGAGGCAATTCAGAGACGCTTCACTAAGTTAGTAACAGGTATGGAGGAACTGTCTGGTTGAGTAGGTTGGGCCTATACTCATTGGAGTTTAGAAGTATGAGCAGCAGCCTTATTGATGGACGTACGATTCTTTAAAGAACTGACAGGGCAAAGAGTGAAAGGCTGGTTCCCCTTGTGGGACAGACAAGGACAGAAGATATAATCTCAGACTAAGGGGTTGCCCAGTTAGGACAGAAATGAGGAGATACTTCTTCTCTCAACTGGTAGTGAATATGTGGAATAGGCAATTAAGGCTGGATTGTTAGGTGTATACAAGGCTGAGAGAGACAGATTTTTAATCAGTATGGGGATCAAGAGTCGGGGGAAAAGGCAGGAAAGTGGACTTTAGGATTATCAGATCAAAAGACCATAAGACCAAAAGACCATAAGACATAGGAGCAGACATTGGGCCATTCAGCCCATCAAGTCTGTTCCGCTATTCAATCATGGCTTATAGGTTTCTCAACCCCATTCTCCTGTTTTCTCCCCATGACCATTGATCCCCTTGATACTCAAGAACCTATCTCAGTCTTACATATACTCAATGACCTGGCCTCCACAGCCTTCTGTGGCAATGAATTCCATAGATTCACCACTCTCTGGATGAAGAAGTTTCTCCTTATCTCCGTTCTAAGGCTGTGCCCTCGGATCGTGGACTCTGCTACCAATGGGAACATCTTCCCAACATCTACTCTATCCAGACCATTCAGTATTCTGTATGTCTCAATTAGATACCCCCTCATCCTTCTAAACTCCATTGAGTTTAGATCCAGAGTCCTCATATATTCCTCATATGTTAAGCTTTTCATTCCTGGGACCGTTCTTGTGAATCTTCTCTGAACACACTCCAGGACCAGTACATCAGAATGATCTCATTGAATGGGGGAGCAGAAATGATGGACTGAATGGCTCATCTTATAATCTTATGGATCAAGCTGAAGTTAATAGAGAAAAAATCTGTGGTTATTTGCCATAAAATGGTATGCTTTGAGGTCCACAATATTTTCAGCTGTTTGACTAAATTGACAATAGGCCTGACAAACAAGTCCTGGTTTTGGACTTCTTTGGCAATTCTCAAGACCATTTAGACTATCCATTATTGTCTTCATGCATCACTGCACAGATAAGTACCCATCCATCCTTGGGCCACTGTCTGTGTGGAGCTTGCACATTCTCCCAGTGTCTGTGTGAATTTCCTCCAGGTGCTCCAGTTTCCACCCACAGTCCAAAGATGTGCAGGTTAGGTTCATTGGCCATGCAATTGCCCATGGTGTCCAGAAATGTATTGGCTGGGTGGATTAGCTGTGGGAAATGTAGGGTTACAGAGACAGTGTAAGGTTGTGGGTCTGGGTGGAATGCTTTTTACAGGGTCGGTGTCAATGTGCCGAATAGCCTGCTTCCACACTGTAGTGATTCTATGATTCATTGCTGTCCTCCCTTACCGGCTTTTGGAGGCCTGTAGGTTGTGCAGTCACTTGAAGGTCGATGTAGAAAGTAATACTGGCAGTTATCTGACCACAGGCAGCAGTAATAGAAGCTCATCACGTCGTAGAGTCCGTGAGAGAAGCCAGGAACTCTTGGGGGCTTCTCGTATGGTGGGGAGCCCCAGTCATGCCCTCGGTCAGGGGTGCTGCCTCCAATAGAGTCTCCAGTTAGAATCTGTCTGCCTTGGGCGTCATAGCAGCACTGCTGTCCTGCTCCATACTTGGGGCTGGGGAGCAAGAATAATCCATCAGTGGGAAAATGTTGCGGAAAAGAAAAATCGTCAATAACCAAACAACAATAACTTGGATTATGTAACACATTTAAAAGGAACAAAATGGACCTAGTTTCATTGCAGATGCATAAATGGACAAAGATTGGCACCAAACTACATCAGGAGACATTTGGACAAATGAAACATTATTTAGTCAGAGGTACCTTTACAAAAAAAAACATTATTTAGCATTCTTCATGGTCAATGGTCATTTGAAATTGCTATACAGCTAATGATGTATTTTTGAATTGTATTCATCATTGTGAGGGAGGACCACTGGAAGCCAATTTGCATGCAGACTACAACAATAATAATGAGCAGGATAAGGCGATGCTGACTGAGGGGAGAATGTCAGCTAGGATGCTGTGATAACTCCCTGCTCTTTTTCAAAACAGTACAATGGGTTATTTTGCATTCACGCAAGGAAGCAGACTCAATCTAATGTCTCAACTGAAAGACAGTCTCTCCAAAAGGGTGGCACAGTAGCTCAGTGGTTAGCACCGCTGCCTCACAGCGCCAGGGTTCAACTTCAGCCTTTGGTGACTGTGTGGAGTTTGCACATTCTCCCTCTGTCTGGGTGCTCCAGTTTGTTCCCACAGTCCAAAGGTGTGCAGGTTAGGTGAAATGACATGCTAAATTACCCATACGATAGGTGGGTTAGCCATAGGAAATGCAGGGATAGGGGCTTGTTGGGATGAATGGCCTGCTTCCACACTGTAGAGATTCTCTGGATACTGCTCTGGAGTGTTAACCTTGCTCTTTTAGAACGAAGCCTGAAATTAGAACCTCACCACCCAGCAGCATGAGAGCTGTCAATCAAGTCACAGCTCACTGAAGGAGAATTGCAAAGGAGAGAAACGAGGTAAAGGCAGACATGTGCATTGAGGCAGTTGAAGGCATGGTCACTAAATTTGAGCCAGAGCAGATTACGGATGGTCAAGAGGCCAGAATTAGACAACAGCAGAGATACCTGGAGGTATAGATATAGAGGAGGCGAAACAGAAAGGAAATGGTGAGGCCGTGAAGGGACTTGAAGACCAGGAAGAGAAGTTTGAATCAATGCCTTATTGAACCAAGAGCCAGCGCTGGCCAGAGGCGAGGGGTTAACAAGTGCAAATCTAAGCACACAAGCTCACCAGCCGGATGCTTTCTGCGATTAAGCCTATTGTTCAAGGGTCTGTTGATGTCAAGCACAGAGCTCTTTCATAGTTAAGCTGCTCTGCTAATGCCTAAGCTATAAAATTAAGTAAACAACAAATCAATCAGCCCCATCAAAATGTACAGCTTGTTGGAGTAAAGTAAACCAATTAACTAATAAATTATCTGTATACTTAAACAAACGATAAGGATAGTCCTGAAATATCTAGCATTCCAATCCAGTCATTGTGTCTCTTATAACACTCTATTTTGCATCAATAACCTTTCTGATTACATTCCTGTCTTGAATACAAGTTCATATGCACTGCTCATGTCTCAGTGTTAAATCCAGCATTCTGGAACTGCAACAGTCATCAACAAAAATGCTGATCAATCAAATCCTTTCCTCCCAAAATCCCTTAACCACTCAACCCATTTGGTTCCAAAAAAAGGAACAGCAAAATAATAGAAGCACTAAGGGGATAGTATAATAAAGCAGGGTGCAAGACAATTTTACGACTAGACCATAAGGTGGAGCCCCTTGCCCAGGGAGAGAGTGAATTGGAAAAGCGTAACAAGGCATTTACAATGAAAAGGAGAGAGACTAAGATAGAAGAGAGGAAAGCAAAGGGACAGAGATTAACAGAGAGGGTAAAAGAGATAGAAAGTACAAATATTATGGGACTGCTCAGGGACTTTACGACATAGTGTTGAAAACCACAAATACAAATAAAACAATAAAGGCTACACCAAATTAAAACGTGTTATCAACAGCCATCAAATTATGATTTTACGGCCAGAAATATGCTGTTTAGAAGCATGCTCGAAAATGATTGGACATACTTCAGAGTCCCAAGGCCATAGAGAGGAATTAGAAACACCTGAATAATATAGAAGAAAGAACAAAGTATTTCTATAAACTGCTTGGAAAACCTCATGTCATTTCAAAGTGCTTTACCGAAACGAAGTACTTTTGAATGTTGTCATTGATGACATGTGGAAAACTTTGTGTACAGCAATATCCCACATGCAGCTAAGAAAAAGTGACCAGATAACCTGTTTCTGTGACGTTTGTTGAGGGCTAAATATTGGGAGAGTATTTCCAGCTTTGAATTTAATTTCTCCTCCAGCAAACGGCAGCAGGCAGAGTAAGTTACAGTGTTATTACTTGCTAGCAACGGGGCCAAACTGATCCCCCAGTTGTTGAGGAACTATTAGACTTTTAGGCCCCTCACAAAGTTCTCATCCTGACCCCGCTTTCCCCACACTGAGACCGACGTTGCTTTGGCTTTGCCCTTCTCCATCCCCACTCCCTTCACTGTCTCCACAACACTTCCAATCTCTTCCTTCTGCTGGTAGCCTCTTTTTTGTCTCTTATTCACACCTTTCTTCTTTCCCCTTCCTCTCTCATCTTATTATTCCCCTTTTCTTGCCTATGCTTTCAATCCAGTCCTTTTTGCCCTCTCTTTCCTTCCCCCGCTTTGACTCCCATCATATTCTGTTCCTTTCCCAAACCATGCATAACGCAAGAGGTACCTCCAGAGCTGATCCTTGCAATACGTCCTGGCTGCAATAAAGACCTGAGTAAGCTACAGCAGTGTGCATATCTTTCGGTCTGTGAGCTTCACATGCTGTATAGGGAAGGTGCTCCACCTAGTGTCTCATCTGTGAAATGATAATGATATGTTTTCACAGCAACACATTGCAAAGAGACTGATGAAAAGTTCTACACTAACATGTATGGGTGGCACTGCTGCCTCATATCACCAGTGACCTGGGTTTGATTCCAGGCTTGGGTGAGTGGAGTTTGTCTATGTCGAGTTTGCACATTCTCAATATGTCTGTTGGGGTTACCTCCCTAAGTCCAAAGATGTGCGGGTTAGGGTGGACTTGGCCATGCTAAGTTGCCCACAGTGTCTAGGAATGTGCAGTAGGGTGGACTTGGCCATGCTAAATTGCCCACAGTGTCCAGGAATGTGCAGGCTGTGTGGATTAGCCATGGGGAATACAGGGTTACTGGGATAGGGTAGAGGGTTGGGTGTGGGTGGGATGTTCTTCGGTGGGTCGGTGTGGATTTGATAGGCCAAATGGCCTGCTTCCACACTGTAGAGATTCTACACATGGCTTACACATAAGCCTTATTTCAATTGAAATATTTGGGATGGAAGGGGAGCAATAATGATAGGGGATTCTATTGTACATTCTATTGAAATAGACATTTCTACAGCCACAGATGTAACACTTGATTGAATGTTGCCTTCCTGGGACCAGGGACCAGGATATTACTGAGTCACTGCAAGACATTCTGAAGGGAGTAACAGCCAGAGGCAATGGTTCATATCAGTACCAACAATTCAGGTTTAAACAAAAGTGATGAGATCCTGTAAGCAGTATATAAGAAGCTAGGAGATAAATTTCAAAGCAAGACCTCAAAGGTAGTAATCTCAAGATTATTCCTAGTGCCACATGCTGGTGAGATCAGGAACAGAAGAATGGATCAGGTGAATGCATGGTGCAGGTAGGAGGGATTTAGATTTCTAAGGCATTGGGACTGTTTCCTGGGAAGATGGGACCTGTTGCAGGTGAATGGGTTTTAGCCCAGCAGGACCCGGTCAAATATCCATGCAGGGGCATTTGCTGGTGTGGAGGTAGTTAAATTAGAGTGACAGGAGGATGAAAACAGACCAGGGAGGCAAAAGAGATCAAATGAAAATAGAATTGAAAGATAGAATACTAGAAAGCAAAAGTAGAAGGTAGAGAAAAGAAAGGCTACCAGCAACTAGACCATCGTAAAAATGTGAAGAAAACAATTCTCTAGATATCTTACTTGAATGCACAGAGCATTCAAATTAAAGAAGATGAATTAACAGTGGTAAACAGATACAATATGATTGCAATTGCATAGATATGGTGTAGGTTGACCAAGGCAAGAAACTGAATATCCAAAGACATTCAATATTTCAAAAGGACAAACAAAAAAGGAAAAGGTTGGTGGGATTGCCTTGCAGTAAAGGATGACAGTTCAATAGTGAGAAAGGTGATCAGCTCAGAAAATCTAAATGTAGAATTAGTCATGGTGGGATAGGAAATTAGAGATGTGACAAGGACGATTCACTAATCATTGGGGACTTTAATATATTTATCGACAGTGAAACCACATTAGCAATAATATTATGGTGGATGAACACCTGGAGTGTGTATTGTTTTTTACGCCAGTATAGAAGAACCAATTAGGGATCAGGCTATCCTAAATTCAATATTGTGCAATGAATAACTACAAATAAGAATTAATAATCTTGTTTTATGGTGTCCATTTGGGATGAGTGACCATAAAATGTTAAGAGTCCTTTATCGGGATGGCAAGTAAGGAAGTTCAATCCAAAATTAGGGTCCTATATATAAACAAAGGAAATTATGAGGGTATGATGGGTGAGTTCGCTGTGACAGGTTGGGTAACTGCATTAAAAGGCATGATGGTAAATGAGCAATGGCTAATATTTAAGGAATGAATGCATGCATTATAACTGTTGTACAGAGTCACAACAGAAAAATCAGTCCAGCCATGGCTAACAAAAGAAATTAAGGGTAGGTAGTATTAGATCCAAAGATGTGTCACATGAATTTGCTAGAAAAAGTAGCAAACCTAAGGCTTGGGAACAGTTTACATTTCAGCAAAGGAGGATCAAGGAAAAAATAAGAAGGCAGGAAAAGAGTATCAGAGTAAATTTAGAAGGAACATAAAAGCAAACTGTAAAAGATTGAAAAGGTTGAAAAAAGGAAGAAAATTCGTCAAGTCAAATGTAAGCTCTTTACAGTCTGAAATCTGAGAATTGCTCATGTAGAAAATTAAAGTGGCAGAGAAATTAACAACTACTTTGCTTCTGTCTTCACAGAAGAAGGCATAGATAGCTTCCCAGTTAGGGGACCAAGGGTATAATGAGAAAGAGGAATTGAGGACATCAAAATTAATAAACAAAAAAAGACAGTGCTGGGGAAATTAATGGAACTGAAAGCTAATAAATCCCCAAGGTCTTATAGTCTACATCCCAGGGTACTAAAGGTCGAGCCAACAGAAATATTCGATTCATTGGTTGTCATCTTCTAAAATTCCATAGCTTCTGGAATAGTGGCTGCAAACTGAACAGTGGCAAATGTAACCCTGCTGTTTAACAAAGCAAGGGGAAAGAAAACAGGGAATTACAGACCAATTAGCTAAACATCAACAGGAGGGAAAATGCTGCAGTCTAATAGAAAGAATGTTGTAACAGGATTCCTATTATAAAAGAAGAGGGTAACAGGATTCCTAGGCAATATCAATGGGATTGGACAAAGTCAACATGGATTTATGAAAGGGAAACTATGTTTGACAAACTGCTGGGATTTTCTTTGAGGGTATAACTATGGGATAACATAATGGGAAAGGAGTGGATGGTGTATTTGGCCATTCAGAAAACTTTTGTTGAGGTCCCACGGAGGAAGTGAGTGTGCAAATCAAAGCACATGAGACTGGTAGTAAGCATGGAATGAGAACAGGTTGGCAGGCAGGTCAATCTCAGTATGGAAAGTGGTGACTAATGGGTCCTCCAAGGAAAAGTACTTAGGCCCCGGCTATTCACAATGCAGTAGTTCCCCTCCCCGACACCCCCCCCCACCCCACCCCCCATTCATTTAAATGGAAAATTTGCCTTCCCAGCAACCCCAGTCCCTGGTTCCGGAATGTTCCCTTTAACATGTTAGGGCCGCAGTAAACCACGGGTAACTGAACCGCGGAAAACAATTCCACGGATACGGGGGTTGCGTGCATATATCATCAATTTGGCTGATCAACTGTAATATTTCGGAAATTTCCAAAATTGTGAGACATGAGGAAGATGTAAAGAGGCTTTGAGGTGATTCAGATAAGTTGAACGAGTGGGCAAGTAGGTGGCGGATGCAGTATAACATGGAATAATGTGATGTTGTCCACTTCAATGGGTGAAACGGGACTGGCAGAGTGTTATTTAAATGGTGATAGTTTGGGAATTGGGGATGTACAGAGAGACCTGGATGATCTCATACACCAGTCATTGTATGCAATCATGCTTGTGCACCAAGCAGTTAGGAAGGTAAATGGTAAGAAAGCTTAAGTACAGAAACAAGAATGTTTTACTGCAGCTGTACAAGACCTTGGTGAGATCATACCCAGAGTACCATGCACAGTTTTGGTCTCCTTACATAAGAGATTTGCCATTAAAAAAGTGCAGTGAAAATTCACCAGCTGAATTTCAGGGAAGGCAAGAGTGCTGGTTGAGGAGAGGTCGAGTTGACCAAGCCTGTATGCACTGGAGATTAGAAAAATGAGAGGGAATCTCATTGACATGTATAAAATTCTGACAGGGCTGCAGGAATAATGTTTTCCCTGGTTAGGAGCGCCACACAAAAGAGTCACAGTCTCAGGATAGGGGATTGACATGAGAAGAAACCTTTTTGGTTAAAGGTCAGTGACCCTGTGGTATTCTGTACCACAAAAAGCTGTGGAAACCAAGTTACTGATTATTGAAATAGATTTCTAAACACTAAAGGTGTCAAGGGGTAGGTAGATAGAGTAGGAGTGTGGCATGAGGTCAAGGATTAACCATGATCATACTGAATGTTGGAGCAGGCTTGATGGGCCAAATGGCCTACTCTTCTTCCTATTTTCTAAGTTTCGTTGTTTGGATGGAACAGGAGACTTGACTTATCACTTACCTTGCTTGGATAGCTCGAACACAGTGTGCAGCTCCTGGGTGATAGGTACATTTACTCCCCTTCTCAATGTCACACCCATAGTCTGTCTGCATTAGAAATGAGATCTTTCAGTCAGTCCAGCCTCAAACATCTTTAAAAAGTCTCTCTTTTTCAATTCATTCTCCCCCAGTGGAATTGAATGAGTGCCTTTGCGGTGCGTACAAGCACCACTAGTGACATCCTGCATTGTGAAGAGGAAAGAAAGCTGAGAGGAGATGATTTCCTTTAAATGTCATCTAAGTTGTCTCACAAGAAAAAAATATAAACATGTTTACCATTATTCGAAAACTCCTTGTTTTTCTTCCAGCCTGACTTCATTATATGATAGAAGAAACAGAAGCAGTAGAGCATTCGAACCTTCCCTGCCATTTAATATAATTATGGCTGATCTTCTGCCTCAACTCTACAGTCCTGCTTAATGTCTGGTGCCTTGATTCTGAGGCTCCAAAGATCTGTCTATTTCAGGCTGAAATATATTCAAGAATGAAGCATTCACAACTCTCCAGGATACAGAATCCCAAAGATTCACAAGGGAAGAAATTTCTCCTTGTCCCATACCACAGTGCCAGTTGTACAGTTTTCAACCTGGGAAAACCATCCCCTTGGTCTCTAGCCTATCAAACTTCAATAAGGTCATCTTTCACTCTTCTAAACTCCAGACTAATCTATTGAACCATAGCAACAGATCCAATGCATGTCTCTTCTAGTTTAGATATGAAGACTAAAACTGAACAGTGTTCCAAGTGGGGTCTCATGAAAGCCAGGTACAATTGTAGTAAGGCTTCCTTATTCTTGTACACTAATCTCCTTATAATAAGGGCCAAATTGCAATTTACCTTCCCAATTACTCACTGTCTGCATGTTAATTTTCTCTGTTCCATGTATGAGTACACCGACATCTCTCTGATCATCGACGTTTAGAAATTTCACACATTGTACAGAGCAGTTGGCTGTGGGCTTGTGGCGCAGCAGAAGAATGTCTGACTCCACATCAGAAGGTGGTGTCTTCAAATCACATCAGGCTCACTGCAGCTCAATTTCTGGCAGCACGGTGCTCAGTGGTTAGCACTGCTGCCTCACAGTGCCAGGGACCCAAGTTCAATTTCCACCTCAGGCAACTGTCTATGTGGAGTTTGCACATTCTCCCCGTGTCTGCGTGGGTTTGCTTTGGTTTCCTCCTTCAGTCCAAAGATGTGCAGGTTAGGTGAATTGGCTGTGGTAAATTGCCTACAGTATTAGCTGGATTAGTCAGGGGTAAATGTAGGGGAATGGGTCTAGGTGGGTTGCTCTTCGGAGGGTCTGTGTGGACTTGTTGGGCCGAAAAGCCTGTTTCCACACTGTAGGGGATGTGATATTTAAAAAAAAAATGCTTTTCTATTCTTGGTACCAACATGAATAACCTTCCCCCATATATTGTGCTCTACATGCCATTTTGTTTCCTGTACTACATCAATAACCACACCTCATTGTCCTTCATTGGCTGTGAAATATCTGGTTTACTTGAAAAGTGAGATATAAATACAAGTCTTGCTTCTATTTCTTTTTTGTTGCTCATTCATTTAAGCTGTCTATATCTCTTTGCAGAATCTTTGTACCCTTCTCACAATACACATGCCCACCTAGATTTATCATTAGCAAACTTAGATACATTATTCTCAATCTCTCTGTTTAAGCCATTACTACAGATCATAAATAACTGAGACCTTACACTGATCCTTACAGCAATCCAGGAAGTCACGCCTGCCGACTGGAGAGTATCCCAATTAACCTGACTCTTTGTTTCTTGTCAGTCAAACAATCTTTCATCCATGCTAACAAATTACTCCACCTCTATAAGTCCTTATCTTTTGTATCAACATTTTATTGCATTTTAGAAATCCAACTTCTTTACATCTACTTGTTCCCCTTTGTCAACCCTACTAGTTACATCTGCAAGAAATTCAAGTGAATTTGTCAAACACGATCACCCTTTCATAGAACTATGTTAACACAGTTTTTAAGAATATTGTTAAGATATTCATGATCATAGATTCCAGCTTTTTCCTGACCATTAATATCAGGCTGATGGTCTTTAATTCTCTATTTCCCCTTTTCCTCATTTGTTGAATGGCAGTGTTACACTTCCTAATTTCAACTATTTTTGGTGTATAATTTGTGACTTCTCTAGTGAAGGCAAACAAAATATTTGCTCAAAGTCTCCGCTATTTCCTTTATCATCCTGTTCACTTCTCCTACCTCTGTCTCTCGGGAACTAATGTTTACATTAGCTATTGACTTTTTGTATGTAGTTAAATCTATCTGTATAAACATGCAAAGCTCTTACACCGGTAGGTCTAGAAACTTACTGGTTATATCTCAGTGCAGCCCCAATTCATCAATAAATCAGGGTAGCTACATGACTAAATAAAATAGTCATTGGAAGAGATACACGGAGCAGCATATCCAGACCAGACAGCACAATGGAAGGACCATTGCTTGCTGAACTGTAGTTCACAAGATACACCATATTCTACCCCAATCAATCTATGTCTGTGACAAACATGCTGCCCTAACCCTCATCCTAACCCTAACCCTAACCCCAACCCTAACCTTATTACACAGAGTTGTAAGCTGAAATTTCTATCTGCCTAAAATGGAGTGAATTCTCTCTCACTGCCTGGTATTGGAGAACTTAGGGTATATTAGCAGTGGCCACAGGTCTCAACCATGTATATGGTGAGATGTTTAGAGATTACCGAATTAAGATGCACATATTACCAATGCAGTTCACTAGTAACCATCCAAGAGCTCATCCAGCTGTGAAGTGTCGTGATTGTTCTAATGTGGGACATGAAGCAACTACCTCACATTGAACATGATCCAATAACAACAATGAAACAAAGGACTGAGTAATCTATTTCTGACTGAGCTGGAGAACAAAATGCTAAATTAAGTTGATTAAAGACTACCCCGATTGTTTAGCAGGCAATACCAAGCCACTGACCCTGGAAACCCTCAGGCTCAGTCCCACTGGCTTTGCAGGGGACTCGGTTCTTATCTGGGCCAGCAGTTATCTGAGTTCCTTAGTAAGGAGAAATCAGGGCACCCAGTCCCAATCATAGCCCAAATGTTCAGGCACATCAGCACCAGGTAAGAGCAGAGTTAGCTGTAGCTGTGATAACCTCCACATCACAGGTGGGTTCACCCAATTAGACTGCAATGGGGTTTCAATGAAATAGCTGTTCTTCCATCAGTGAAGTTTAACTTTCCAACTGTTGGGACCACACATAAAGATTGAGCCACATGAACTACGTACTGAAGCTGATTGGCACCAATGAGGTTGTACTGCAAGCAACAAAGCTCTACGTATGAGCAGAGGATTGAAGGAAATTGTTGGCAGGGTGAGCATTTTTTAAAAAGCTGTCCACTTTATATGAAAATTCAGTTCCTTTTCCAACAAAATATTATGCTTACATGAAATCGCCCTGAATCTGCCCGTGACTGTG
Organism: Chiloscyllium plagiosum; assembly: GCF_004010195.1. Lineage (NCBI taxonomy): Eukaryota > Metazoa > Chordata > Chondrichthyes > Orectolobiformes > Hemiscylliidae > Chiloscyllium > Chiloscyllium plagiosum. Next base: position 39,304,347 of record NC_057734.1, read on the forward strand.
CCAGGGTGCAAGGGCAATCTGCAATCTCCAACAGGAAGTTTGGTAGTGTCTCTTCAGTTTTGTGCCAGGCCAAGCATTTCTGGTACGCCCAGGCAGCCGAGTCTTCTCTGAACCTTTCTTCCAGGTGCCAAGCTAGGGCATGGCTTGGACTCCATAGTGCTTTGACATTACTGAATCAAAATAGACGCAAAAGTCAAGGTGAGTTCTTCACTTTATAAACCTTTCAAATCTAACAGGAAACCTACTGGCAATGCCTAGTAAAAAGACCAAGTACATTTATGTTGCCTTTATGTTCTTGCTCATCAAGGTACATTATTTAATGCAAAAGCTAATGTTCTGGGGAAGTGAGTTTGAATCCCATCGTGACAGATGGTGAGGTCAATAAAAATATGGAATACAAAGCGAACCTGATGGCAACCATGTAGCCATTTGCTGATTGTTGTAAAAACCCATCTGGTTTACTATTGTCCTTTTGAGAAGGAAATTTGCAATCCTTACATGGTCTAGCCTACATATGACGCCAGACCCCTAGCAACACAGTTAAGTCTTAACTCCACTTATAGACAGGGAATAAATGCTCTCCTAGCCAGCATTGCCCATATCTCATGAATTAATTAACAATAAAAGTTGGTCAAAGGTGCTCAATGAGCCAACAAAAGCTAGTGGGCGGCACAGTGGTTAGCACTGCTTCCTCACAGCGCCAGAGACCTGGGTTCAATTCCCGCCTCAGGTGACTCTCTGTGTGGAGTTTGCACATTCTCCCGGTGTCTGCATGGGTTTCCACCGGGTGCTCCGGTTTCCTCCCACAGTCCAAAAATGTGCAGGTTAGGTGAATTGGCCATGCTAAATTGCCCATAGTGTTAGGTGAAGGGGTAAATGCAAGGGGATGGGTCTGGGTGGGTTGTGTTTCGGCGGGTCGGTGTGGACTTGTTGGGCCGAAGGGCCTGTTTCCGCACTGTAAGTAATCTAATCTAAAGGCTGACTGGATGTAGAGTACAACTCAACCTATTCTATCTCACTGACATGTTCTGGCTGTGCGTCATGATGGCAGCACGATCATATTTTGATTGTTTATACACCAGCTCCCTTCATTGTCTCTTCAGCAAGAATGGTGGTCAGTGCAGAAAGGTAGGGAACACCCGTGTTCTTTTCTGAGAATAGGGCCCTCCTCCTAAAATCAATTATGTCTCAACCAACAATGCAACACCCCTTCCATTCAGCAATGAATTGTCTGCTCATAATGTGTGCTTATGTCCCTGGAGCCTGAACCCATAACCTTCTGACTTAGAACTGGAAGCGCTACCAACTGAGGCGCAGTGGACACAATTTCAGCAAAGTTTTTTCATGTCTCCGCTTTCTGACCAAACTAGAAAGAGATGTGAAGCTTCACACATGACACCAGACCACTTAGTGATGCTCAGTTATGAAGACCCCACCCCTTAGGTAGAATGGGTAATCTATTGCTGGGAACATCTCTCACTTCCCACAACGCCAAGCTGCTGATGTTGATGTCGACGGTGTGCACAGTTGCAGCCCCTATGTTTGGTTCCCAATATGGGCAGAATTAGGAACCGATTCCAGGTCGAAATGGTGAGAAATTATGTTGCTTTTAACCTTATACTAGGAATGAGTAACAGGCTGAACAGAAATGCTAATTTAATACCAAGTCTTAGATTGGAAATCCACCAAAGAGTCTCTGATTATACACTCAGCATAGATGCCCAAAAACAGATTCATGTACTCACACTGCCCCATCGCTTTGATTCTCAGTGGTTAGTCGCAGCATTCCAATCTCCCATTCAGAATAGGGTTTTTTAGCAGGCTGAGGGGTGAATTTGAAAATCCCGCTGTTTGGTGCAGCTTTTTCAAGTGAATAGAGGTAAGTCCAATTTCCTTCCCAGGATTCTGAGTATGGTGTACCTGATAAGAGAATTAGTCAATTGTGAATTAGTTTCAATTACCTTTATTAAATTAATGTACATTTATCGTTTAAAGTATTTTGTCATGTAAAGTTTACAAATCCATAACTTTCCTAGTTCTGGGACTAAAATTCAAACCACAAAGACTTACTAACATGTGTGACAACAACTCACTGAAAGCTGCAGTTCAAAAGGCCAACACTAGGAGCACCAACAGTTGGTGGATTACTGGCTGCACATTGCAGCATGTGACAATTGGTATTTAGGCTACAGAGAGTGGCAGGAATCGGTCAAATACCTAATTAAATGTGGATGGGCCAACACCAAAGACTATGGAGTTATTTGTTTCCCACTCTACACACCTCAAACCAAACAAAAGTAAAGATCAAAACTTAATTTGTGGCTAATGGAAGTGAATGGCCACTGTCAACTTCCTATTAAATGATGATGGCCTTTCTCATCCAAACTAAACTGATAAACTTCAGAGTGAACCCAGAAGGCAGGACACCTGGTTTTGCTTGGATGGGGAAAGCCATCATGGTACAATAAGAGGGTGATAGTGGCCATTCGTTTCTATCTGTTGTCTTGCTGTTATCTCTAGTGAAGTTCCACTCCAACACAGGCATCTCATACAGTTATCCCTGTGGCCTCCTGATATCATTTGTTGTTGAGTAGCTTTTTCGATTACACAAGCTCATGGGACTACACAATTCAATCAAGGTACCAGCTCAAATTGGTGCTTTTGTGTTAAACTGGGAAACCCAGTTGGAAGTGACAAGGTACGTTATATAACACCAAGATTGCCAAGTGTAGCTGAGAACATATAATCAGCTAATTACTTGAACGTGAAAACATTCCAATACTAAACAAGTATTTTGCATCAGTATTTACTGTGGAAGAGGACACGGAAGATCCAAAATGTAGGAAATGGATGGTGACATCTTGAAAAACGTCCATATTATAGAGGAGGAAATGCTGGATGTCTTGAAACGCTTAAAAGTGGTTAAATCCCCAGGACCTGATCAGGTGTACCTGAGAACTCTGTGGGCCCCTAGCTGAGATATTTGTATCATCAATAGTCACAGGTGAGGTGCCAGAAGACTGGAGGTTGGCTAAGGTGGTGCCACTGTTTAAGAAGGGTGGTAAGGACAAGTCAGGGAACTATAGACCAGTGAGCCTGACCTCAGTGGTGGGCAAGTTGTTGGAGGGAATCCTGAGGGACAGAATGTACATGTATTTGGAAAGGCAAGGACTGTTTTAGGGATAGTCAACATGGCTTTATGCGTGGGAATTCATGTCTCACAAGTTTGATTGAGTTTTTTGAAGGAGTAACAAAGAAGATTTATGAGGGTAGAGCAATAGATGTGATCTATATGGACTTCAGTAAGGTGTTTGACAAGGTTCCCCATGGGAGACTGGTGAGCAAGATTAGATCTCATGGAATACAGGAAGAACTCGCCATTTGGATACAGAACTGGCTCAAAGGTAGAAGACAGAGGGTAGTGGTGAAGGGTTGTTTTTCAGACTGGAGCCTGTGACCAGTGGAGTGCGACAAGGATCGGTGCTGGGTCCACTATTTATCATCATTTACATAAATGATTTGGATATGAACATAAGAGGTATAGTTAGTAAGTTGGCTGATGACACCAAAATTGGAGGTGTAATGGACAGCAAAGAAGGTTACCTCAGATTACAATGGGATCTTGATCAGATGGGCCAATGGGCTAAGAAGTGGCAGATGAAGTTTAATTTAGATAAATGTGAGGTGCTGCATTTTGGGAAAGCAAATCTTAGTAGGAGTTATACATTTAAAGGTAAGGTCCTAGGGAGTGTTCCTGAACAAAGATACCTTGGAGTACAGGTCCATAGCTCCTTAAAAGTAGAGTCGCAGGTAGGTAGGATAGTGAAGAAGGCGTTTGGTATGCTTTGGTTTAGTCAGAGTATTGAGTACAGGAGTTGGGAGGTCATGTTGCAACTTTACAGGACATTGGTTAGGCCACTGTTGGAATATTGCGTGCAATTCTGGTCTCCTTCCTATCAGAAAGATGTTGCAAAACTTGAAAGGGTTCAGAAAAGATCAACAAGGATGTTGTCAGGGTTGGAGGATTTAAGCTATAAGGAGAGGTTGAATAGGCTCTCCCTGAAGCGTCGGAGGCTGAGTGGTGACCTTACAGAAGTTTATAAAATCACGAGGGACATGGATAGGATAAACAAAGTCTTTTCCCTGGCGTAGGGGAGTCCAGAACTAGAGTGCATAGGTTTAGGGTGAGAGGGGAAAGATATAAAAGAGACCTAAGAGGCAACCTTTTCACTCAGAGGGTGGTACGTGTTTGGAATGAGCTGCCAGAGGAAGTGGTGGAGGCTAGTACAATTGCAACATTTAAAAGGCATGTAGCTGGGTATATGAATAGGAAATATTTGGGGGGGTATAGGCCAGGTGCTGGCAGGTGGGACTAGATTGGGTTGGGATATCTGATCGGCATGGATGGGTTGGACCGAAGGGTCTGTTTCCGTGCAGTACATCTCTATGACTCTATGGCTCTATGACATCCCATCGGTGGATGGATGGAAAATGGAGAGATGAAATGCTAAGATGAGGAGAAGAAAGTTTGGTCAAGGAATTGGACTCAAGATGCTCTTAAATGCTGTAGAGGTTTAGAACCAGAAATCCAGAGATTTGAATCAGGGGTTGAGAGTTGCCTGAAAGACCAGTGTCAAAGAATCACAAATTTGGAGTGTCTAAAGGTGAAGGCATTGTCCTGTATAGAGGGGAATGAAACTGTGGAGGATTTAAAGGAAAGAAAGTAAGAATAACAAAATTGGCTTAACCCTGTCGTGGAAATTGGCTTTGGATGGTGAATTATTTCAGCTTTGTGACTGAGCTGGATATGGGCAAAAGGTGAGTAAATGAGATTTGGTACAGAGTACCAACAACCAAGCTAAATGGAACACAACCTGACGTTGTTTCAGACTCTGGTGAGAAACCATTTCCCAGTAGGCCATGTGCTCTTGCACATGTGCAAAGGGTCAACATGACAGACTTTTCTTTCTCAGCAACTCTTTTGTTTTATACAGCTGATGGGCCCAACCATCCAAGTCATCAGGAGTGCTCCTGCAGGGCTGTGGGGCATGGAAAAGGACAGCAATGGGACAGGGACTGAAACAAAAAAACAGACCACAGGACCCAGGGAGGCCACTTAATTATATTTCTATATTTAAACAGGATTTCTTGAGTTACATTCTGGTGCCATCTCTAGAACTCAGTTATTCAATATACGTCATCAACAAGGGAATTCAAAACTGGGAGACATGGGTATAAGATCCAAATTGAAAAGAAACTTCATTACCTGGAAAATGGTTAAATTGTGGAACTCTGTACCACAGAGAGTAGTTAAAGTGAAAAACATAGATGTACTTACAGAGAAGCTAAACATCCAAAAGAGAAAGTAATACATTGTTAGGATGAAATGAAATAGAGTGGGAGGAGACTTGAGTGGAACATTAACGCCAGAATAAAGGACGTGTGCCAAAAGATCTTTTTCTGTAATGTAAGTTCAATGTAGTTCTTGCAAAGACTTTGGACAAAAGTGGGAATAAAAGCGGTGCAGTTGTCTAATTGCTTGCAAATATCACAATGTCTTGTACATTCCCTCAAAGCTGCCTGTATTCACACAGAAATGCAACTTACCTGTTTCTTGATATCCCCAGACTTCAATATTTACAGAGGTTGCTGAGATCAATGATGTGTTCCAAACCAGAGTCAGATCCCCTGAAACGTTGGGCGTGCCGTAGTACTGCCATTTGGTGGCATTCACCAAGGTGCTTTTCTTCAGGGATGAGAATTTGCTGTGATGTACTGTGGGATTAAAGAAACATAATAGAAAGGTGATGAAATAACTCACTTAATAAGAGTAATTCTGAATGTCTGAGCTCACAATGAGGGAGAATGGGGAAGGAGCAGTGTTCACCAGAAGCCTGAATTGTAGACAAATCTACCACACCGTAGCTCTGATTTCCTAGCCCATACTTCATCAAGATGTAATCATAAAGGAATCACTGTAAGGGGACCTTTCATGAAAGAGAAATGAGGTCTGCAGATGCTGGAGATCAGAGATGGAAATGTGTTGCTGGAGAAGCGCAGCAGGTCAGGCAGCATCTAGGGAACGTTTCGGGCATTAGCCCTTCTTCAGGGAAAACCTATGTAAACTTTGGCAGTAGATCCACAAAATCCTTGAACACAGACATGGATGGCACTTACACTCTTCCTAGAGTTCTGGCAGCTGACCAAAGAGATATACTGCAGAAGTTCAACCCCCCAATGTCTTTTTTATAGAGTTGCACAACACGGAAACACACCCTTCTGTCCAACTCATCCATGCCAACCAGATATCCTAATTTAGTCTAGCCCCACTTGCCAGCACTCAGCACTCTAAACTCTTCCTGTTCATATGCCCAACTAAATGCCTTTTAAATGTTACTATGGAGTCATAGAGTAGAATCATAGAATCCCTAGAGTGTGGAAGCAGGCTTTTTAGCCCATTGAGAGCACACCAACCCTCCAAAGAGTGTCCCACCCAAACCCACTTACTACCTTATCCTTGTAACCCTGCTAGGGAATCTAGTCTAATCTAATCCACCTAGCCTGCATAGCCATGGACACTGTGGGCAATTTAGCATGGCCAATTCACCTAACCTAGAACCCGGAGCACCCAGAGGAAACCCACACAGTTCCGGGGAGAATGTGCAAGTCCACGCAGACAGTTGTCTGAGGCTGTAGTCGATCCCAGGTCCCTGGGAGTGCGAGACAAGAGTGCTATCCACTGAGCCACCATTTGGGTTTTAAAACCTAAAGCTCCTTTCTGGTCAAATATACCTGAGGGTGCTGAGTTGGAGTACACTAAGGTTATTCAAAGATACCCAGCAACTGGAAGATGTTTGCTTTCCTGGAAAATCTCAGAGTTCTTTTGTCCTATTTGGAAAACTACATATGACTCTGGGTCTGGCCTCACACAGAGCTGATTGACTAGAATTGCTAATATTACCCTCTGCCATTAGAAATAACACATTTTATCATCACTGCATTTGACAGATAGATCAATTGATATTCATACATATTCAGTGATACTAAATAATCAAATCTTTTCTGTGATTAAAAATCTATCCTAGTAAAGTCCAAAATAAATTAATTTTTCATTATGCTAGTTGATAAAGATTTATCTCACTCATTCTAAATGTTATAAGGTAGTAATTAGAGACTGTAAATTTAAGAAAATCTTCCTTTTGAATAAATTGGATAGTATTTAACATAAAGGGAAAAATTGGAGAAAGATAAATAACAGGTTTAGGGGTTTTGATGTAGAATCCCTACATTGAGTAAGCAGGCATTTGACCCATCAAGTCCACACTGATCCTCCAAAGCACATCCCATCCAGACTTAACCCCCCCCAACCCTATCCCTGTAACCCTGCATTTCCCATGGCTAACCCACCTGGCCTGCACATCCCTGGACACTCTGAGCAATTTAGCATATCCAGTCCTCCTAACCTGCACTGGAGCACTTGGAGGAAATGCATGCAAATACAGGGGGAATGTGCAAATGATTAACTCTTGGTCACTCATTGAAACAAGCAAGCTGTCTGCTCATTATAATGAGAGTACAATGTTGCTCAGTACTAAGTAGGCCTCAGTACTAAGTAAGCCTCAGTACTAAGTAGGCCTCAGTACTAAGTAAGCCTCAGTACTAAGTAGGCCTCAGTACTACGTTCTGCCTCAAAAGGTATCCAAGGCTGTACAAGACTATCACCATTTAAAACTCAGCTGGATCTCTTAAAAGTGTGTATGGGGGTGAGATGTGTGCATTCTAACTACAGAAAGTTCTCAAATTCTTTGCTAAAGAGTGTGTCAGCAGAGTGCAAGTATTGCAACAATGCAGAGTATGCTCCAAATTTTCTCTGCTGGCAGAGGATGGGCAGGAGACAGTGAGGAGGCAGTGGGAGAGAAGATGGCCATCACAGACATTTCTGTCCTGAGATTGCAGTGCAGAAAGAACTTTAATTACTCTGCAAATATAATCAAGGTCAGTGAATGCTTTGTCCTAACAAGTGAACTGCGAGCTTCATGCAGTGTTCCATTTATCACACACGGACCAACATTTCTTATCAGGTATAATTGGGATGTTATATTCTTAGCCTTACCTCACTCTTGCACACTTACAATGCCCAAAGTCCTTAAACTCTCACTGCTCAGTTTCATACCGCAACTATTTAACTGTGACAGGCACAACAATAACTTTTGTTCAGATATGGAAATTAATGTGGATGGTGTACCCCTGAAATATTGATAAACGTAAAATTGATGGAAATACTCAACAGGTCAGACAAAATCTATTGAAAGAAACGGAGTCAGCGATTCAGATTAACAAACATGTCCTGGTGCAAATGCTTTCAATTTCAATCTTAATTCTGTATCTCTCCACACGTAGGAACAGGAATAGGCCCATACAAGTCCATTGAGCTTGCTCTGCCATTCAGTTAGATTATGGCTGATTGTTTAGCTCAGTGCTGCCTGACCAGCTGAGACATTTTTATTTGTCTTTAACTATTGCCTTTAATATGATTTTAAAAATCCAACTTGTTTACAAAGGGCATTATGAAACAAAATTTATAATCAGAATACAAAGACAGAAATTGCTGGAAAAACTCATTCTGAGGGAGAGTCACTCGAGCCGAAACATTAACACTGATTTCTCTCCACAGATGCTGCCAGACCTGTTGAGCTTTTCCAGCAATTTTTGTCTTGGTTTCTGGTTTGCAGCATCTGCAGTTCTTTTGGTTTTGATTTTGTAATCAAGATGTTCCCTAACTGGAAGCTACTATAAATCAGTGCAGACAGGGGCAATGGGGGTTAGGGCACAGGAGTAGAGTTTTGGATCACTTCAAGCTTATGAAAGATACAGCATAACAAGTCAGCCAGCAGTGTGCTGGAATAATTATGTCTAGAGGTAACAAAAATATATATGTACTAGCTGAAGGGTGGAGTCACGTGATGTTGGGAAGCTGGGAAAAGGCAGTCTGAATGATGGCGAGAATATATGGTTGGAAGCTGACCTTGGGGTCTACATGACACTGAGGGAGTGTGTGTGTGTGCCAGGCAAATCTGGGAGGGAGGTGGAGGAGGGCAGGCACACATACACTGACCCACACACACACACACACGTACAGACGTACACAATACATCCAGATACACACACAGACACACTTTCAGACTCCTGTAGCAGTCCACCAAGCCATCCTGCAGCAGATTATGAGCAATACTGAAGCCAGGGAGTGGCAATGGCTCTGTGTAGCTTGAGTAGACAAACAGGAGGCTGGGAGAACACAGCAAGCCAGGCAGCATCAGGAGGGAGAGGTCAATGTTTCAGATGTAACCCTTCCTCAGTCCTGAAGAAGGGTTCTACCTGAAACATTGACTTCTCTACCACCTGATGCTGCCTGGCTTGTTGTGTTCTCCCAGCCTCCTGTTTGTCTGCTTTGGGTTCCAGCATCTGCAGGGCTTTTTTTTCTATCGATGTAGCATGAAGCTGCTGCCATTCTGCCTGTGCCCATGTGACTGTCTACAAAACAGGCTGTTGTTAGCCATTCAAGGTGGTTCCAGTCAGCACTGGGCCTCCTTCAGCCAGAGTTGCACAAGATCGTTCTGCAGGGCTGTCTACACTACCCCCCACTCATCCACCCCCTCCCAGTGAAAGTCAATCACTTTCCTCAGTTATGCTGCAACCACTAAGGGGGCACTAAGTTAGGAAAAGACACTCACGAAAGCCCTGAAAGCAAATGTTGCAGCACTATTCTGTTAGCCTTGACAAATTTATGACTCTGAGGATAAATATTGAATAATTCTGTAATATGAACAAGCCACGATAATATTTACCTTCCCTAGTTCTATAGCAACAGTGCATCTGAAGGATGTAACCGAAGACCCAACCACTTCCGATGTAAACCTTTTTAAAGTTGCTTTATGATGTAAAAATCTGGAGAAACTATGCCAGTATAACATTATTGTATTTTGCCAAGGGTTTATTTGCTGCACAGTAAATATTTAGGTGAACCGTTTGACAGCTCCATTTATATATGAAGAGAGTATTGTGCAAATCATTACAAGCTGTAAACTGGAAGCACCTGTACCCTGTGCATCATTCCCATTTGTGTTGTTTGTAGTTTGTCAAGTTTTAATTATCTCTTCCCTATCAGTTGATATAAAGTACATGGGCCCTGTTCCAATATTTTCATATTTGAATCCCAAAGCGTCATTTTTCTAAAAAAAAACTAAACTAAACAAACAAAGCATTTTAATAGTTTTGAATATCCTCCATACATTGTCAATAAATCGAACTGAATGATAAATCTGTGGTTGGCACCTCTACTTGAGCATTGGAAGCAATCATTACAAATATGTAACAGCCTGTCTTTTTGACCTCAATTAAACATACAAGGTAGGGCTGATTCTTCGTTGGTGGTATTACAAGCGCACTGGCTGGAAACTGCAGTAACTGCTTCCCTACGAATTCACTGCAATTTCTGGAACTATGGGCATCATTCCACACTCTGGGTGTCCAGTTGGAACGAACTCACATTTCACCAGGGTTGAGTGGAAGGGAATTTGTGTGACATGCTTGACAAGTGGCTGATGCCCAAATGCTAGCAGTTCCATGTGCACCCTACCACGTCTTTCACGTGTGTGAAATTAGTCCGAATTATTATTGTGGCATGACCCTACAGTTTCTGCTAAATCAAATTGCATCATATTTTTAAGCCTCATACTAGCTTTAGCACAGAAGTTGCTCATACTAAGTAAGCTTCTCCATTTAGTTAATCATAACATTTTGCTTTAATAAACAGAAGAGTTTATCAGAACAATAAACTTGAGATAATAACCTACAATTATTTATTAATTAGTTCGAAGGTCAATTGGCATTAGCAGCAGCTCTGAATGTACTCCATGCACAGGTATGGACTGAACACCAAATAAACAAGATTATAAGATTTAGGAGAGGAAGTAGGCTATTCAGCCCATCGAGTCTACTCCCCAATTCAATGAGATCGTGGCTGATTGAACCTTAACTCCACTTTCCTGCCTTTTCCTTTAATCCATGTACTGATGAAAAAAATCTGTCTAGCTCAGCTTTAAATATTCATCGTACTAAATGGAAAATAATTTTTATTATTAATGTTAATTGGTCACAGATAGATGTAAGGTCAGAAGTTGAAGATTATAAGATCCTTAAACTTTGGTCTCCCAATTAGGTCAATTAGTGTCAAGACATTATTAAATTGTGAATGCTGATCAAATACTTCTCAGTCACATCCTGGATGAGAGTTTGCTGTGTTGGATTAATGGGCGAAAGGAATTTTTAATCTCTCAATCATCTGGCCTATCTTAATCAGAATAATATTTCCACAAATTCAAACCACCCACTTTGGAAAGCTATTGATTCCCTCTTTTCAAAGATTAATTTAAATACTTGTGCCTTTCAAAAAAAGTCATTTTTGTAAGTTTTTACAGAATATGATGTGGTTTGCAAATTCTATAAATAGTACAGTGAATATCTAGGTATGATTACAGAACAACAATCTAATCAAGGGGTTCATTAAGCACGCCAGCTAAAAAAGCAAAGTTCAAGGAGCTTATGATTAGTAAATTATGTCATATTCATGTTTCATTAGAACTAATTAGAACACTAAAAGTGTTCATCTTTTGAGAAGGGTTTTGTGTTGTACTCATCCCTATTTGAGCTGAGGAGAATTCTCAGTGCCCTTCACATTTTTCCTGTAGATGGAGATCAATTTTCCACGGTCACTTGTGACTTTACTATTAGAGCTTAATTGCTAAAAGTTACCTGAAATTGTAAAATTCCACGACCAGTATGCAGTCTGTAGAAAGTTGTTACAAATCTCCCCCCACCCCTACCCCACACCGCTCTGTTTTCCAGCAGAAGCAGATTGACAAATTGGAATCATCCAACAAGGTGTGCTAGTGCATAATGTTACAAGGATATCAATGTCTGCATTATCTCATGAAGTCCTTGACATTCAGCCACTGACACATCTTTCATTACATGGTACCCCACACCCCGACTTCCCTTGATTGCCACATGAACCTAGTGCAGGGCCCAACACAATGGGTAAGTAACTCAAGCACAATGCAATAATAGCGACATGATGGAAACTGAACCAGGAAGCCAGAGGCTCAACTAATGGTCTGGGAACATGGGTTCAAATCCCTCCACCACAGCTGGTGGCACTTAAATTTAATGAATAGCCAGTCTCAGCAATGATAAGCATGGCACTAACTGCTGTAAGTATCTTCTGGTTTGCTAATGATCTCTAGGGAAGGAAATCTGCTGCCTGGTTTGGCCTAGATCTGAATCGGAGTTGAGAGTGTGTTACTGGAAAAGCACAGCAGGTCAGGCAGCATCCGAGGAGCAGGAAAATCACTTTTTCAGGTCAAAGCCCCTCACCAGGAATGAGACTGGGAGTCTCGGGGGTGGAGAGATAATTGGGAGGAGGGTGGGGCTGGGGAGAAGGTAGCTGAGAGTGCAATAGGTGGATGGAGGTGGGGGTAAAGGTGATAGGTTGGAGAGCAGGGTGGACCAGATAGGTGGGAAGGCAGATTGACAGTGTGTTGCTAAAAAAGCACATCAGGCCAACAGTAATGGGATTATCTCTTAACTTCCCTCTAAAAACACTTAACAAGCCACACATTTCAAGGGAAATTGGGAATAGGCAATAAATGCTGGCCTTGTCATAAGCATCCAATGAAAGAACATTAAAAAGTTGTCAGCCTGTCACAGATCATATTTCTCAGATGGCATTCGGGCAACTACTCATCCAATTCTGGACATCACATGAAGTCACCACCTTCTTAAAAGCTAATTTATCACTCACCAGTAACTGGTAGGACACGGATAATTAAATTATTTATGGTTCCACACATACTTGTTACAGCAAATACACTACCATTGTCTCAGGCAGTAAATGCTCAGGCATTGGTCATCTGTTAAAGCTGACAATTAACTACATTCAAATGAGCAGAGGGGGTCCAGGAACAGGAGCTCAGATAACTCTAAATAAGATTGCATTGTGTTTGAATGACATAATTCAATTTGACAAAATTGGAGTCAGCAGCTTTAATGTGTCAAGGCTCCAGGGCAAATTGGATACATGGGGTACAATGGCCTAGATTTTCCAATGGCCACAAAATGGTTTCTGCAGCCTGGATGGAAGTTGCGCATGGGGACCCAGCCCTGACTGGATTCTCCTGTCAGAAATGCAGAGCTCCTTTGTTCTGTAAAAGTGGAGTGTAACGGTAATCAGTGTGGGATTGCTACTCCTCAGAAAACCTGGCCCAATGCATTTCGCTGAAATTTCATCAAGGACCACCACCTTGAACAATATTTGTGTCAAGGGGTTGTGCCCCGGAACACTGGAACACACTGCACCTTCGGGTGATGTAACTAGGATCCGAACCCATGAATCCCCAAAGGTTAGAGCTGCATTTGCCTCCATCGTGAGGCATCTTCACACTGTCTTACTCAGATTGGCAATACCCACTAGACCCTTAAGACAGTTGCCAGGTCATCTCTACATGGTGTTTGATTGGGTCGGCTGGTTCCCTGACTAATTTTAACCAGCCTGCACTGAAGGAGTAATGTGGAGTCTTTGGAGTGGGTGCAGACGAGATTTACCAAGATGTTGCCTGCTACTATGAGGAGAGGTTGAACAAACTTGGATTCCTTTCATTTGGAGTGATGGAGGCTGAGGGGCAACCGGATAGAAATATATATAATTATATGGGACACTGATATGGTGGATAGTCAAGGTCTCTTTCACAGAGTGGAAATGTCACATATGAGGGATATAGATTTAATGTGAGAGGGGAATAGATTAAAGGAGATGTGCAAGGCAAGGTTTTTATCCGGAGGGTAGTAGGTGCCTGGAACATGCTGCTGGGAATGGTGGTAGAAGCAGATAAGACATCAATATTTAAGAGATATTTCAACAGACACATGAACAGGCAGGGAATACAGGGATACCATGGGCAGACAGAGAAGATTAATTCTGAATAGCATCATGGTCAGCACATGAAGAAGGGCTTATGCCTGAAACGTCGATTCTCCTGCTCCTCGGATGCTGCCTGGCCTGCTGTGTTTTTCCAGCACCACATTTTTCAACTAACTCCAGCATCTGCAGTCCTCACTTTCTCCTCATGGTCAGCACAGACATGGTGGCCAAAGGGCCTGTTTCTGTGCTGCACTGTTCTATGTTCAGGCAGAGTGTCCAGCCGCATTCCATTCCAGCCACCTCAAAGCTGGACCTGAGCCCAGTGTTGGCTCCTGACAATCTTGGTAAAACTGAGCCTGTCATATTGCTCTGGGCAGTTTCTGAGTGGAGAACAAATACATGCAAGGAAAGGACAAATAACTCTTTAGGTAATACCTTCTCCAGTTTAAAGAGTCCTTGTTCAGGTGATTAGATAGTCCCATTTACCACAAAGCATTCTTTCAATGGACAATGAGTTAAATCCCAAGTATCATCATATCCCACTGCAGAACATCCATGGATAGAGGCTTGGCATTTGATGGTAACACATTTACCAAAGGCCTTGGGTTAGCAAGTCTCATCAGATTTACAAAATTTCTTTGTGCTCACCAAGGCTTATTGGCTTCACTGAGATAGTATCAATAAAGTGGTTTGCCGTACTCGTGTTAATTGTAAACTTCACGTAAACCTCTCTGAACTTTTTTATTTAATGGGTCGAATGGGGTGCTACAAGTCAAGGAGGTTCCTCAACTTCACCCTGAGCATATCCACACCAAGTGAACTCCAACCGTTCAGGAAGGCAGCTCACCACCACTTTGCCAATGATGCCCACATCCTGTGAGAGATTTAATGAAAAGATTTAGCCAAAGGAAATTGACTGACCTGACACCCATGTCCCTCGGCGATTAAAGGTTGTTCCATTATCTGTTGACAACTCAAATTGTATCCTTCCATTTTCATACAGCAATGGTGAGATACAGTGAGCCCTATGTTCAGCATCAACGTAACCATTGGTACAAATATCTGACTTGAACCTGAAATGGGACAGTGTTGAAATTTAATCCAACAGAATTTACAGCAAATAAGACCTTTCAATTAACTTGGGATTCACAAGATCATAAGCTTTAACTTTGACCAGCACATATCTGAAGACAGAGGTACAGACAATAGCACTGACAGCTATCTCCTGCATAAAGATAGAGCCAAAACTGACTGAAGCTCACAGATTGAATCAAAGCAGAATGCCAGCTTTATACTGAGATAATGTGAGGCTCAGTTTCTCACCCTTGTACATTCAATGGCAAAATGTTGTGGGTTCTCATTTGAAGACATGGCAGAAAGGAAACTTGGCTGACAGTCCACTGGGTTACAAAAGTGGTCCTCCACTGTCAGGGGTCCATCTCCTAGTGGGTATGTTAAACCAAGGAGGCCTTTGCTGCCCACTCAGGTGGAATGTTAAGGAACCCATGCGAGTATTTTACAGAAGAGCAGGTAAGTTATCCTCAGATTCCTGGCCAAAGTCTATCTTTCGAACAGCATCACAAAAGCACTCGTTATCCAGCCAATATGATCGTCTTATTTATGAAAGCTTGCGTTGAGCAAGTTGGGTGCTGCGTTTTCTTCATTGCGACTATTCCAAAATATTTTATTGGCTGAAAATCACTGTGGGTAATCCTATGGTTGAAAGGGGCTTTCTATATAGAAGTCCTTATTTTATCAAAAGTATAAGAAACATGAAACAAATTTTAAGAAATGGTAAAAGCTCATGGGATCTAGGGTGACTTGGCAAGTTGGATTCAAAATTGGCTTAATGATGGGAGACAGAGGATAGTGGTAGAAGGCTGTTTGTGTAACTGAAGCCTGGTGTGCAGGGTTTTACCACAGGGATCAGTGCTGG
This sequence comes from Chiloscyllium plagiosum, assembly GCF_004010195.1. Classification (NCBI taxonomy): domain Eukaryota; kingdom Metazoa; phylum Chordata; class Chondrichthyes; order Orectolobiformes; family Hemiscylliidae; genus Chiloscyllium; species Chiloscyllium plagiosum. The sequence goes on from NC_057734.1 coordinate 39,320,258, forward strand.
GTCCCTTATTGTATGTGTTATTTATAAATAACAGAGATGAGAATGTCAGGGGGACGACGAGTAAGTTTTGCAGGTGACACAAAGACTGGTCTGGTGGTTGACACTGGGGAGGAAGGTGTTAGGTTATAGGGACATATAAATGGATTGGTCTGATGGACAGTTCAGTGGCACGTGGAATTTAAAACCCAGACAAGTGTGAACTGATGCACTTTGGAAGAAGGAACAAGACAAGGGACCACTCAATGAATGGCATTTGGGATGCTCCTTCACAGATCCCTGAAATCAGAAGGACAGGTTAATAGGATAGTTAAGAAGCCTTCCAGGCCACTTGTCTTTACTAGTCATGGCATAGATTGTAAGAGCAGGGAGGTTATGTTGGAGCTGTTAAGAACTTTGGTTCGGCCACAGCTGGAGTACTGTGTGCAGTTCTGGTCACCATACTGGAGAAATGGTGTGATTGCAATGGAGGGGTTACAGAAGAGATTCACCAGGATGATGCCTTGGATGAACCATTTAGGCTATGAAGTGAAGCAGGATAAACTCAGGGTTTATTTGGAGCAGAGAAGACTGAGGGATGTCCTGATAATGGTGTCTGTGATTATGAGTCACAGATAAATGAATGGGTAGTTGATTGAACAATAATAAGGGGTCATAATTTTCCAGTGAAAGGCAGGAGACTGAGAGAGGATTTGAGGAAAAATGTTTTCACCCAGAGGTTGGTGAGGGTTTGGAAGGTACTGCCTTGGAGGGTGGCTGAGGTGGGAAACCTCATACCTTTAGAGGTTCTTGGATGAGCACTTGAAGTGTGATAACATTCAAGGCTAGGGGCCAAGTGGGACTCATCTGATTAGAACATGAAGTTCTGATGAAGAATCGTACTTGATTCAAATCATTCACCCTGTTTCTATCTCCACAGATGCTGCCAGATCTGCTGAGTTTCTTCAGGATTTCGTGTGTTTGTTTCAGACTTCCAGAATCCACAGGATTTTACCTGGTAGAAGTATTTCTGTTGAGGAGAAAGTGAGGTCTGCAGATGCTGGAGATCAGAGCTGGAAATGTGTTGCTGGAAAAGTGCAGCAGGTCAGGCAGCATCCAGGGAACAGGAGAATCGACGTTTCGGGCATAAGCCCTTCCTGAAGAAGGGCTTATGCCCGAAACGTCGATTCTCCTGTTCCCTGGATGCTGCCTGACCTGCTGAGCTTTTCCAGCAACACATTTCCAGAAGTATTTCTGTTGCCAGGGATTTACTGAAGTTGTGGGAAGGTCAAAAGGGATGGATACGGGATCAAAACAGAGAGGATATGATCATGAAAATGACAAAAATCAACAGAGATATTGGATAGTACATACAGCAGAAAATACCATAAGATAGAAGGAGTCTTATTCCAACAGATCAGAAACATCCACAAGTTATATTCTGGGATAAACCAGGAGTTGAAGCTGAAACCTCACTCTGTTAAGAAGACCATCCAAGTCAAGAACCAAGTTTCACAAGACAGACCGCCATTTATCTGGATCAAACAAAAACACATTCTGAGAGAGACGTGAAACCTCCAAACCAAATGAAGCTATGAGGCCTGAGGCTTGTGGGAGACGGAGTAGTGTGTATTTGTAAAAAGATGAATGTATGTAATAGATAATAATTAAGGCAAAGACTTGAGGGGTGATGTGTATGAGCTGATGTATATGAGCCCAAAAGGATTAATATTTGGAAGAATATGATTCACACCACCCACGATGATGATGCCGCGTAGATACACACAGACAGCCTGGGACAGTCAGTGGAGAGATGTGGAGGGCTTTTAGCATTTACAGTAATATGAATACATGGACTCGTGCAGTACAACCCATGTCTTAATGTTTACTCGACTCCAGACCTATCAGAGAATTAGACCAAAGAGATAGGTTGCCCAATTTGCAACAAAGCATAATGTCTGCTCATGGATGTTCTTTGAACTGGAGGAAGGTTTGCAGTGGAGTTCACAAGGGGTCAGTTTTGAGACTTTGCTTTTCCTGATATATAGTAATAACCCGCACCTTGTTCTAAATTGCACAATTTCAAAATCTGTGGTTGATAGAACACTTGGAAGCTTTGTAAATTGTGCAGAAGAAAATGTAGCAAATATACAAGTTGATGGAGTGGGGAGACAGATTGCAGATTAAATTAATTGTAGAGAAATGTGAAGTGATTCATTTTTGTGGGATAACATCCCATTGGGACACAATATAAAATTGAAGTTGGAACTCTAAAGGGATTACAGGAACAGAGGGAATTGGGTGTATATGTACATAAGTCGTGAAAAATGTGGCACAATAGGTTGAGTGAATGGTTAATAAAACATACAGTATCCTAGGGTTTATTAACAGGGGCATGGAGTACAGGAGCAAAGAGGCTGTGATGAACTTTTTTTAAAAATCAGCTGGAGTATTGTATCCAATAGCAGATGCCACACTTTCAGAAGAATGTGATGCATTGGAGAGGGTGTACAAGAGATTTATGAGAATGGTTAGAGGGATAAGGAACTTCAGTTTTGAAGATAGCTGGAGAGGTTAGGGGTCTGTCTTCTTGGAGAAAGGAAGGAGGAAACCTAATAGTAATGAAACTCATGAGAGGACTGCGCAAGGTAAATAGGAAGTTACCACTCAGGAGAGGATATGACAGATTTAAAGTCATTGGCAAAAGAGATACACAAAAAAGCTTTTGGGCACAGCAAGTAGGTCGGTCTGAAGGCACTTCCTGTCAGTGTATTAGAGGCTGATCCAATCGATATATTCAAATAGGAGTCAGACTGTTCCCCGAAAAGAAACAATGTGCAGAGTTGCAGAAACAATGCCAGAAAATGACACTAAGTCAAATGCTTATTTTGGAAACAAAATGGGTTGAGTAGCCTCCTTCTGTACTGTAATAATCCTGTGAACTCTGTGATTCATATCAGGCAACTTCATTTCCATCCCAGGCTCTGTACCAATACAAAGCAATAGCTACAATGCATTAATACTTGGTATATTTGAGGTTTTGTAGCAATGCCTTTTGAAAATGGTTATCAGACAGCTAGAGTAAAAGGTGAATTGTAACGAACAGCGGGAAAGAAAATCAGACAGGCTCTAGACCTGCAATGCCTGTTTACACATGGAGGCAAAGTGAAAAGAGTCTCAGAGGGCTAATGCAGATTGTACGTCAATCCTGTAATCGACTGAAAATCTAACCTGATGAATAGCATTTGGGCAGACTAGTCCAAGCTGCTTTTGTACCCAACCATTTGACAAAGAATACATTATGGAAATAACACTAATTATAGCATAAAATACTCATCTTTGGATTAAAAGAAAAAATTGACAATGTTTTGTTGCAGTGTATTCAAAATTAAACATGTTTGTTTTATATTAACTAATCCTTAGGTAGGGTGTCTACTGACTATATCAGACTCACTTGCAAATTATCTTGTCCTGAGCATTAAATGTTGCATTAACGATGACAAAATCTTCTCCTCCCATTAAGGTTCCTGATTGAGGAGATACCCGGAGGCAGAAGTCGCTGTAATCTGGGCAACATGTTCGCAATGATTCGCAAGTCACATGACAGGAACAATCAGCCAACCTTTGTCCACAACTGTTTTGACACGAATTCTGAGCATCTGGAAACAAAAATATGAAACATACTCACGATTGAATCATATACTTTCAAATTACCAATACTGAAGTGAGTGATGGAACAAAATTGCCTGATTGCAGGGCTGATATCTGTTTCTATGGTTTTTATAAGCCCATTGTCCACTCCCCACACACAGTTATCATGACAACATTTGATTCCTGTAAGGATTCTATTCCATTCTCCCAATTTCTTGGTTTCCATCATATTGTTGATGCAACCTTCCACAACAGGACTTCAATTATGTCTGCACTTATCCGAAGCTGAGGAATCTCTTCCTAGTGTAGTTGACAAACCACATAAACACAGTGACTATATAAGCAGGTGAAAGACTAGGAATACTGCTGTGAGTAACCACCTCCTGACTCCCCAGAGCCTGTAAGGAGTGTGATGGAATACACTCCACTTGCTTGGTTGAGTGCAGCTCCAACAACACTCAAGAAGCTTGACACCATTCAGGACAAAGCAGCTTGATTGGCAGTACATTGACAAGCATCCACTCCCTCCGCTATTGACTCTCATTGGCAGCAGTGTGTACTGTCCACAAGATGCACTGCAGAAATTCACCAAAGATCCTCAGACAGCAGCTTCCAAACCCACAACCACTTCCATCTAAGTGGACAAGGACAGCGGATACATGGGAACACCACCACCTTCAAGAACCCCTCCAAGCCACTCACCATCCAGACTTGGAAATATTTTGCCATTCCTTCATTGTCACGAGATCAAAATCCTGGAAATCCTTCCCTTAGGGAATTGTGGGTCAGCCCACAGCAGGTGGACGGCAGCTGTCCACCACCTTCTCAAGAACTGGGATGAGCAATAAATGCTGACCAGCCAGCGATGCCCACATCCCACAAATAAATTTTTAAAAAGCATTCAAACATGTCTGTTCTATTTGATGCCCTTCTGCTCAAGCCCTTTTCCCAACTCCCAGAACAACAATCCTGTTCTTCCTGCTTTCACCTTCTACCCTAACAGTCTCTGTATTTAGCACATCCTTTTGCTATTTCTTCCCCCTCCAGGTAATGCCACCACCAAACACACCCTCCTTGCCCTCTGTTTTTATCATTCCAAAGGGACTGATCTCTCTGCAACATTCTGGTTTAGGTTTAGGTCTAAATCACGCCCCCAACACCCTCTCCCTTTCCTCAGGCACCATTCCATGCAGACACAGAAAATGAAATGTCTGTCTTTTTCTCTCCATGCATACCTCCTTCCAATGAAACAGCAATTTGTGTATCTGCATCATGGCAATACAGTGTATTATGTCATACAATTGAAAAACAGGAAGTACTGGAGAAACTCAGCAAGTCTTGCAGCATCTGTGAAGAGAGAAACAGAGTTAATATTGCAAATCCAATGTGACTCTTCTTTGGAACCGGTCCAGTATCTGTAATTTTTTTAATTTAAGTGTTTAATTCACCACCACTTCTCCTCCTGGTACAGCCATCTTGAAGAAGTTCTGCTCTTCTCTACCACAAGGTATCCTTTCAAATCTTTCTGTTTGTTCACCTTCTCTGCTTTCTATTTCCCTCTTTGTGTTTGATAAGGTATTTACAAAAATCTGCTTTTAAATTGCCTTCCTGAGTGGCCATCTCAAGCTCTCCATGTGGATTCAACTGAAATTCTACCTTTACGGTTTTAAATCCATCCAGGGTCTCTATGAGGTACAACACTACTTGAGCAATTATTCTGACAACATCCTGAGATCTACCCTCAGTGCCATGCACTGCCACTAGCTCAACCTCTCTCTCCATCAGTAAGACCTCACTCTATCTGTCCTGGTCCCAGTTCCATTTCAACTTTAAAAAAACAGTTGCAGCATCTGCAGTGTTTTACTTTTATGTTTGTGTATTACGTTCACTGTTTACAATTAATTTCTCTATCTGGTGAGACCAAAGGCTGAGTGGGTGACCACTTCACCTGCATCCAGTCCAAGATCATGATATTGAGCTTCCAATCATCCACGTTAATTCTCCGCGTTATTCCCTTTCTGCTCTTGGCCTGCTGCAGTGTTTGAATGAAGCTCGATGCAAGATTAAACACCTCATCTTGTAACTGAGCACTTCATAGCCTTCCAGAGTCAACACTGAGTTCAGCAATTGTCGATGATATCCCCTTCCTCCCAGTTAGTTTTACTTCATTTTAATATATACCTTGATTCATTTGCAGCTATAGGTCATTCTGCTATAACGTGAGTTTCGTTAATACGAATTCGCTGTAATGCGATTGACGAATTGGGGACACTGTTTCTAAAGCGCCGACTGTTAAAATGTGTGTTGCCAACACTTTAAGCACTGTTTCTAAATCGCGATTCTTCTATAATGCAAGGTTGCACAAGAACACAACCATTACATTATCGAAGAAATACCTGTACTCATGATTCTGCCTTTCACACCTTCTCTACACTGTGGGGTGGCTCAGTGATTAGCACTGCTGCCTCACAGTGCCAGGGATCCACATTCAATTCCAACCTCAGGCAACTGTCCGCGTGGAGTTTGCACATTCTCCCTGTGTCTGTGTGGGTTTCCTCCAGGTGCTGCGGCTTCCTCCCACAATCCAAAGATGTGCAGGTCAGGTGAATTTGCCATGCTAAGTTGCCCATAGTGTCAGGTGCATTAGTCAGGGGTAAATATAGGGTAGGGGAATGTGTGAACTTGTTGGGCCAAAGGGCCTGTTTCCATGCTGTAGGGAACCTAATCTAAACACATCAACTCTGCTTTACCTCCACAGATGCTTCCAGCCCTGCTGGGTTTCTCCAATAATTTCTGCTTTTGTTTCTTCTAAACATATTGTTTAATTCTTCATGTCACTTCAAGGCTGCCCCAATAAAGACCTTTATCATTTAATCTCTTGCCATCCACCCTGTCCCAATCTTCTTTTTTGTTCTTTACCCCATCCTCTGACGCATTCGAAATCTCTTAGATCTCTAGCTTTTTCAGTTCTGATGTAAGGTCACATGCCTGAAAGGTTACCTCTGTTTCTGTCTCCAAAGTTGCTGCCGGCTGACCTGCTGAGTATTTCCGGCATTTACTGTTCCTGCAACACTAAAACAAAACAGATTATCTAAAGAGGATCATACCAGTGAGTCGTCAGAAAACCATGGGATAAAAATCAGCTCTGTCTGCTTACTGACCAAGTAGCAATTGTTGAAGATGAGTCAATGTTCTGTCCATTGGTAAGTCATCAAACCAGGGTCCTGCTGCCCTGACAGGTAAATGGATCAGATCCCACAGCAGTATTCAAAGAGGAGCAAACAAATTGTCTCGAGTGCCCAGGTCAATATTTAGCCCTTAACTAACAAAATTTAAATGGATATCCAGCCACTCTCACATTACAGTTTGTGGAAGCTATTTGTGTACAAATTGGTTATCATAATTTCCTATATTATCAACAGTGACCATATTTCAAAAGTATTTCTTTGGCTGTAAAGTACTTTGGGATGTCCTGAGGCTGCGACAGCCTATATCTCTTTCTCATATGCACAGCATCAGACTACTTTATATTGTTACATTAAATCAAGAGATTTAATGTACTCTCCTTTAATCATGCTGGGAGATCTGATCCATTTACCTGACAGGGCAGAGGACCCTGGTTTGATAACTTACCAATGGACAGAATATTGGCTCAGTTTCAACTATTGCTATTTTGTCAGTAAGCAGGCAGAGCTGATTTTTATTCCATGGTTTTCAGGCGACTTATTGGTATGATCCTCTTTAGATAATGTGTTTTTTACTGGTGCAGAAACAGTAAATGCTGGAGATACTCAGTAAGTGCAAATTGCTGTTGTAGAGTTCAATGTGAAGAATAAGGAGAGAGTTTTGAGTCTGCCCACCAGCTCATAATCTGTTCAAGCAAATTGTCAACCTTTTATAGAGCTCTCCTTATTTGCATTCCGTTAATTTTACAAGAAGGACAATTGTTACCTAATGCCCAGTCTTCCTGCCACACTCACAGCGGGAGTGATGATTTTGTCAATCCCGACTACGGTCACATTAATAAATGCTTGATAATACAAATCGTAAACATTGCCAAAAGGAGACAAGAAATGAAGCTTTTCATCTTGCATTTATCAGAACCAGGAAACAAAAAAGCAGGCTTGAGGAAAGAGACACCATTCTGTACAGCATGAGGAACAGGCACTGATGATGATGCAGCAACAAGTTATGCATCAATCTTATTTCTCAGACCATGGTAACCCCCTGATCAATCAGAATCGACCTGCCTGTTCTGAGAATTAAGATTGACAGACAACTGGTCTTTCTGCAACGGAGATCCAACCCTTCAGCATGCTTTTCCCATGCTGTATAAATGGTGTCTTTCTTTTTTACCCAAGTCTATTTCTTGCAACCTAGTTCTGATAAGACCAAGATTAAAAGCTTCAACTTCCAGTCTCCTTTTAGCAAAGATGAAGGTCAATGAAAATTCACTTGTCATTTAACCTGGAAAGATGCACAGGATAAAGTAAACTACCTGTCCATTTAGTGGAGGGAGAGAAAATCCTTTTGCTGTTTCCTGCCTGTTGCTTTCTTCATATCCAGTATACTGTTCAAGGGAAGTGAGTAGCATTAGCATTTAGATTGCCCACCCTATTTGCCCTTGAGAAGGTAGTGGTGAGCTGCTTTCTTGAACCACTGCACTCCATGTGATGTAGATAATGCTCATCGCTATTAGGAAGGGAGTTCCACCAGAATGATACAGTAATGCTTAAGGGATGTTGATATAGTTCCAAATCAGGATGGTGTGTGGTTTGCAGATGCTAGTGTTCCTATTTATCTATCAACCTTGTCTTTCTAGGTGTTGGAGGTCATGATTTGGCAGGTGTAGTGCAGGAAGCTTGCCACATTGCTAAAATTCATCTTTTAAATGCTACACGCTGCAGCCTTTATGTGCGAGTGATGGAGGGAGTGAATGTTGAAGGTGTAGGTTGGGATTCCAAACAAGCAGGCTGCATTGTCCTTGATGGTCTCAAGTTCTTGAGTGCTATTGGAGTTGCACTCATCCAGACAAGCAGACAGTATTCCTTCACGCTCCTGACTTGGTGGACAGGCTTCGGGAAGTCAGGGGGAGAGTCACTCACAGTAGAATTCCCAGACTTTGTTCGATTTTTATATTCACTGTATTTATAATGTTCAGCCAGTTTAGTTTCTGGTTAATGGTAATGCCCTGGGGCGAGGAGGGATTTGCCAATGGTAATGCCATCTCTTCTATATTTTATGGCTTGACCTTTTCAGAGATCACACCCTTTGTGTAACAAGTTTTATTTGTGGCGTTTTAACATTTCCACTACATATTTCACTCTATCTTCCAGCTTTCTATCGTTTGCTTACCTTCCCCCGAGTCCATACCCAATCTTAACTAATCACGCACAGTGCACACAGATCAGTCAACACAGGATTAACACAACCAAACAAAGAATAATTGAATCATTAATCACAATACTGCTGAACTTCAGTGGGAGCTGGTTACACTGGTGTCATTCCCAACATCAAACCTGTACCAAACATCACAACATTTGCAAAAAATAAGTCTGCTTGTGTGAACAGTCAGTGTTCATCTCCAGTCCATATTGACTTCGAACCTTCTTTGCCTTTGTTCAGCTCTGAGCATGCAGTAGAAAATTGCAAACGGCTTTTCAGAAGTTGAAACTTTTGCATATTCGTCCACTGTAATCTTTAAACTCAAAATTACCCCAAATGTAATGCTCCATGAGATCAAACTCTCTGTCCAAGACTGCGTTGAATAGAAGAAAATAAGCTGCATGCATATTGTATCTTTTATATATAACACTGTTCTAAGGTACTTTGCACTTGCAGGCAACAGATTCAAATAGAATTGAGAAGGATATTGGGAAGGTGATGAAAAGGACCATTGAGGGATAAGTGGGGTGAGAGATGTAAAAAGGAAGAGGCATTGTGGGAAAGATGGTAGAAGTTGCTACCACTGATTGTAAAGTAGAGATGCAGATTGCATGAGAGGAGGTCTGGAGGAGTGTACATATTGGCGAGTGCCTGAAAGAGTTTTAACATAATGCACTGGGGATTGATGGGGAGTAAGGCATTAGCTGAGTGGGCTGTCATACCCAGCATGATATAAGTAGATGGTAGTATTTGTGAAGTGAGAGAATTCATATTCAGTAAGTCAAAGAATCATTACTGTGACATTCTCACTGAAATTTGAAGTGAATCTTACAAGATAAGGAGTGAGTGGAAACCGGAGACTGATTGAAATTGAAATGGTGAACCAAGGACCACAGCACAGAAATATTAGTCATAAAAATTGGCTCTAAAACTCCATGTTAGCTCATAACTCAGGACACCCTCCATGTGAGATGGATGGCTTCCAGTTCTCTTCAGCTTGGCTCACAGCTGAACCCTGACTTTAATGTGAGTGACAGACACTGTCTCACGTGTGCAATGGTGTATCAAAAACTTCCTAACTTGTCGTGTCAAGAGGCCAAAACATCATTGTGACTGATCTAATGTAGTTATACCAAACTTGGTCCATCAAGTACAGTTGTCTTCAGGACATAGAGCAACCAACATCCCGTCTGGTCCCAACAACCCCCTCCCCTCTGTCACCAAAGAACTAACATTCAATAGCCATTAAGGTGATTTGAACTAATATTTGCGACAGTAAAATTTGTAGATGTCCTGTTGAGCACATCTAGAAATTTTGTAACAAGTTCCCAGATTTGGCAAGGAATGTTGCGGTATCCTCACAGAGAACACAGAGGATTTAGTGGCCTGTTCGAAGTCTGCAACGGATGACAGGCCGAGCAACAACAGTAGCAGCAAAAGAGTGAAGGTGAGTGAACCTGCGGGTGGGGGGGGTACACGATAAAT
>NC_057734.1:39331254-39340773 GCF_004010195.1 Chiloscyllium plagiosum
GGAGTGAGGTTTAGAGATAGAAATGGCATTTTGGGAGAGACATTTTATCCAAACTGAATGACACAAAAAATAACAACTTTCCTTTCTGTGAAGGAGGGAATGAGTGTTTCACTGGTTGAGGGAGGGGCCTGCAATGTCTTTGTTAACTCAGCCAAATATTGGAGACTGAATTTGTCGACTGACGGACATTTGGTATGGTCGTGTGAGTGGAGGAAGGACTTTGAGGTAAGTAATGGGGTGTTGTTCAATCTGAAATGTGAGCATCCTTAAGTTCCTCTGTGTATTTGCCTGGATTGTGAAGGTAGTATGGTAGGAATAGGTCGCCCGGGACACGGGCGACGCTGGGAATAATAAAGGTACTCATCAGGAAGCGGGCTGAGAACGGCATCGTGGGGAATCCCCAGCTGAAGGGGAGAGTCCACACCCGGGAGCGATCGGATTGTCATGGACAGCGGCTTGCGGGTGTTTCCTGATGTGGGAGACACTGGGAAGGAAGGGCACGCTCGTCCAGCTGTACAGGGAACAGCTGATGTGGGGAGTGAACGCGGGCTCTGATTGGCTACTGGAGTCAAGTGGCGGGAAAAGTTCCAGACAGCGGGAATAGAAAGGTGCGGGACATTTTGGAACAATGGGACCATTTGGTGAAGAGTCCGAAAATTGGACTTTATTCGTGGGACGCTTTGACTTGTTCTTGAAAGCAAACAACGGGTTTGAGTGATAAAGATCCAGGCGTATTTCCCTGGAACGCACCAAGTTGAGTAGTGACTTTCTTGAGGTTTATAAAATCATGAGGGGCATAGGTAAGGTGAATAGCAGAGGTGTTTTCCCTACGGAATGGGAATTCAAAACAAGAGGGTGTAGCTTTCAGGTTCGAGGGGAAAGATTTAAAAGGGACATGTGGGACAACGTTTTTGAAACAGTGTACATGGAATGTGTATATGGAATGAATTGCTAGAGGAAGTGGTATATGCAGTTACTATTGAAACATTTACAAGACTTTTGTGCAGGTACATGAATCAGAAATGTTTTAAAGGGAGGTGAGCCAAACGCAGGCAAACGGGACTCGTTTAGTTTGGGAGATCAGTTCGGCTGAAGAGTGTGTTTCTATTCTGTATGACTATGACACTGACCATATAAAGTAGCTGAGGACATCATGGTAGTAGTGTTCTTAAGCACCATTGGAAGCAAGACTTCCATAATTCTAAGGAGTATGGTACAATCAGAGAAACCAGCAAGAAAGACATTTTAAGAGCTATGCAAAGTGTTTGGAAATGATTTTGCACCAAAGTGAAATGTTTTCCTTTTTAAAAGCTGATACAGCACGCAGGAGATTCCATTGCCCAGTTGGAGGCTGACTAAAAGAGGTTTGTGCAACTTTGTGAATTTTGAGGGTTCCTCTAAGAAGCCTTATTCAGTTTGAGGCGTCCAAAACGAAGCCAGCAAACAAAAGCTGCGAACAAGGAGAGATCTTGATTTAATGGCAGTTTTCAAAATTGCCATCTCAATGGAGTCGTAAATAGACAGACAGGAGGCTGAAAGAACACAGCAAGCCAGGCAGCATCAGAAGATGGAGAAGTCAATGTTTTGGGTGTAACCCTTCTTCAGGATGGGGACTGCAGATAAAGGGGGTGGCGGGAGCGGGGTGGTGAAGTGGGAATAGGTGAAGATGGGAGGAGGGTATGACCTAGTTCGTCAATAGGAGGATTGAATCTGGTTGGTGGCAAGGAGGATGGAAAGGGAGGTTATTTGAAATTTGAAGACTCAGTGTTGAATCCTCTGGGCTGTAGGCTGCCCAGGCGGAAGATGAAGTGTTATCCCTCCAACTTGCAGTGCAGTTCATTGCAGCAATGAAGTAGGTCAAGGCTGGTCATGTCAGAAAGTGAGTGGTTAGTGGAATTGAATTAGGTGACGATTGGGAGGTGCGGCTAGCCCCTGTTAGCCCGGCTACATGGTTGGGGCACAGCACCTACACAGACGCCCCAATTCTTCCACTGGTATATTGATGACTGCATTGGTGCAGCATCATGCACTCGGCAGAACTGGAGCAGTTCATCGACTTCACCCACGACATCTACCCTGCCCTCAAATTCACTTAGTTCATCTCAGACACCTCCCTCCCCTTTCTTGACCTCACCATTTCCATCTACAGTGAGTCTCTAGATGGATGTTTGCTACAGACCCACAGACTCCCATAACTACCTGTTTCACCTCCGCCCACCCAGTACGCTACAAGAAGTCCATGCCATTCTCCCAATTCCTCTGCCTCCACCACATCTGCTCAGATGAGGAGACATTCCACTCACAAGCATCCCAGATGTCTACCTATTTTAAACAACGTGCTTTTCCCCTCTCTGTCATCCAGACAGCCTCTGCTGCAACAGCTCCATTCCCTGTTCCCCTGCTCTAAACCCCCCTCCACTCCCAATGCAATAAAGACAGAGTCCCCCTTGTCCTCACTTACCACGCCACCAGTCTCCGCATCCAACACATCTTCCTCAAACATTTTCGTCAACTCCAAGTAGACCTCACCATCAAGAACATTTTGCTCTCGCCACCCCTCTCTGCCTTCTGCGAGGACCGTTTCCTTCAGCAGTCCTTGGTTTGCGCCAATCTACCCACCAAGCCCTCCAAAACCCCAGATACCTTCCCCTGGAACTGGAAAACATGCAAAAACTGCTTGTACACACTCCTCTCCTCACCTCCATCCTGGCCCCAAACATTTCTTCCAGGTGAGATAGAGGTTCACCTGCATCTCCTCCAACCTAGTTTACTGCATCACGTGCTCCCGATGTGGTTCTCTCTACATTAGGGAGACTGAACATAAACTTAGGGAACAGTTTGCCGAGCATCAGAGCCAGGCCTGCAGGGGCCGACTGAACCTCCCAGTCACCACCCGTTTCAATGTCCCCGACAACTCCCATTCCGACGTAACCATCCTTGGCCTCCTCCATTGCTTCAATGAACCACATTGCAAATTGGAAGAAGAACACCTCATCTTCTGCCTGGGCAGTCTACTGGAGGACTCAACATTGAGTTCTCCTAATTCAAGTAATCACTCTTTCCATCCCCGACTCCCTTCCCAGCCCCTCCTCATCCCTGCCACCAACCAGATTCATTCCTCCCATTGACTAACCATGTCATACCCTCTACCTGTCTTCACTTCACCCCACTTCACCAACCTGCCCCATGAACCCCTTTATCTCCAGCTCCCCCTATATCCAAACCCAGTCCAGAACCAGAATGCCACCTACATGGTAAGGAGTCAAGGAATGCTTTAACACCTCCCCCCCCCCAACACCCAATGCAATAAAGACAGAGTCCCAGTGCTGCAGCTATAATTGTGGAATTGCCCGAATTTGTCAGAGACAACCAAGCAGGCAAAGAGATTTTTTAAAGGGGACGATTCAGAGGGTGAGTGATAAAGTACATCCTGCCAGTCAGGGAGTGGGCAGAGTGTCAGTAAATACAGAATAGAAAAGGAGAAATTTTGGCTTAGTATTGGGGAAAATAACCAGAGGGCACAGTGTGCAGGTGTACAGATTTAAATATGATTAAATACGTTTCTTTTAATTGAGGGAGCACTGGAACTTTCTGTCTAAATCTTGTCGATGGAGGAAATCTCAAAATGTTTAAGATCTATTTAGATGAATACTAAAACACCACATAGCACATAAGTGCTGGAAAATGGAGTTAGAGCTTGATGACAAGCATAGACAGTGGACAGATCTCTTTCCCAGCTGTAAAAACTCGATGACACACTCTCTAACCTGGGACGAGATCTGCCGGCTCAAGTCCTGCTCAACACTGCGCAGCGATAGGCCCGCCCACTAGACGAAGACCCACCCACCCCCGCAGCCGTGACAACAGACCACGCCTACAAACCCCGCCCACTAGACTCCTTCAGCGACGGATCTCATTGACACAAAACGCCCACCAGGTTCGGCCAATAAAAACACTCTTATTTACATTGACTAACCCACGCGGCAAAATGATATTACATTTCTGTTATAGTTTAATAAATCGTACACGGTAAAAGATGTCTGCTTTCGTATTAACTACATCGCACGTTCCATATGATGAGAAAATAACTATACATACAAAAACACCATAACAAAGAAATACTTCAACTTATTAAGATATATAAAGCCTTGAGTTCCCATTTTTAATCGTGCTCGCTTCGGCAGCACATATACTAAAATTGGAACGATACAGAGAAGATTAGCATGGCCCCTGCGCAAGGATGACACGCAAATTCGTGAAGCGTTCCATATTTTATACTTCACTGTAAAGTGTCCATATTGACCTCAGGTTTAAGTACCAGACGTTCAAACCAGGTTACACATCATTCAGTTTCTTGACTTCACTCATGTCAATCTCGTTTTCATGCCAGAAGCTTTTGGATTTACTCTCCTCATCAAAACATTTAAGTTATATAAAACATTAATTATAAAATAGTTATTGATGGGCAAATAACAAAATACCAGGGAAGCTGCAAATCCTGAATGAGAACTCCAAGATAAGCCAAGGCTTTGGGAACCTGGTAGAAGATAGAAGCTATTGGACACCAAGGCTATGGACCAACTCTCCAGCAATGATTTCTGCTGGAAACAGTGTTTTCAAACATATTTAATCCAGGTCTGAAAAGGGTGATATAGGAACACTGACAGGGGGAACTGGACAGTCTAATCAGGATGGAGAAAGTGAGGACTGCAGATGGTAGAGATTAGAGTCCAGAATGTGGTGCTGGAAAAGCACAGCAGGTCAGGCAGCCCCCAAGGAGCAGGAGAATCGGGCAAGAGCCCTTCATCAGGAATGAGACTGTGAGCTGAGCAAGTGGAGAGATAAATGGGAGGGGGTGGGGGGGTGGGGCTGGGGGTAAGGTAGCTGCCAGTGTGATAGGTAGATACAGGTGCCAGTAATGGCCATAGGTTGGAGAGGAGGATAGAGCGAAGAGACGGGGAGGAAAATGGACAAGTAGGACAGGTCATAAGAGTGGTGCCGAGTTGGAAGGTTGCAACTGGGATAAGGTGGGGGGAGGGGAAATGAGGAAACTGGTGAAGTTCACAGTGATGCCATGTGGTGGAGGGTCCCGAGGTCGAAGATGAGGCATTCTTCCTTCCCCACCACTACCCGCTTTCTGTAAAGACTATTCCCTCCGCAACTCACTTGTCAGATTGATGGTCCCCTTCCCCTGCCACTGCAGGAATTCTTAAACCTGCGCCCATACCTCCCCCCTCACCTCCATCCAAGGCCCCAAAGGAGCCTTCCACATCAGAGTTTTACCTGCACTTCCACACGTCATTTACTGGATTCACTGCACCCAATTCGGTCTCCTCTACATTGGGGAGACAGGACTATTGCAGAGTATTCAGAAGACACCTCTGGGACACTCACACCAATCAACCTCCAATGCCCCGTGGCCAAACACTTCAACTCCGCCAAGGACATGCAGATTCTAGGCCTCCCCCAACTACCCGATGCCTGGAGTAAGAATGCCTCATTTTCCTCCAACCACACAGCATCTGTGGATTTCACCAGTTTCCTCATTTCCCCTCCCCCCAACTTATTCCATGTCCAACCTTCCAACTCAGTCTCCACCCTCATAACCTGTCCTACCTGTCCATCTTTCTTCACATCTCCACCCTCCTCTCCGACCTATCACCATTACTGCCACCTCCATCTACCTATCGCACTCTCAGCTACTTTACCCCCAGCTCCACCCCCCTCCCATTTATCTTTCCACCCGCTTGGCTCACAACCTCATTCCTGATGAAAGACGTTTGCATGAAATGTCAATTCTCCTGCTCCTCAGATGCTGCCTGGTTTGCTGTGTTTTTCCAGCACCACATTTTTCAACTCTGCTCCTCGGATTCGGCCTGACCTGCTGTGCTTTTCCTGCACCACACTCTCGAGTCTAATCAGGATGTTGTGAACAAAGGATTAGAGATAGAAGTGGAATTTTGGGAGAGGCATTTCATGGAAAGTGCATGATAAGAGAGTAGGAGCTTATCTTTTGAGGAGAGATTAGAGTCTCTCTGTTACAAGTCGAGAGTGCTGTGTCTCTGTGAACTCAGACAAATGTTGGAGGCTGACTTTGTGAAAATGAGCTGTGGGGCCTGAGATATGGTTGTATTACTGGAGAAAGGACATTGAGGTAAGTGATGGTCTGTTGTTATATCTGAAATGAGACCTTTGTTAAAATCCATTAGGTTATAGCTTTCTGGCCACAGAGGCCAAAACTAAATATTTACTTGGAGGTATTTGAAGACATTTACACTGAGGACAGCAAAGTGATTAAGATCCTGATCGAATACACAGTCCAAGTATTTATATACATCTTTCTGGTGGAAATGCTGCTCAAATAGATTGCATATGGATTCAAAAAATACTTCACCAACGCGTGATGCTGGTGAGACTTCTTTATTCTTTACAAGGTATTTACCTGCATCTGTTCACCCATAACCTATTGAAAAAGGAACCATGAAAGCACTCTCCAATAACAGTGAATGTTGCTGTACTTTTCTCAAAGTGAAAAGCTCCGTATCAAAAATTGGTTTTCATAAAGGCACAGCTGTTCTTAAGTTGTTTGCGCTCTGAAGTGTTGCAATCACTTTCCTGAAGCTGTTGCTTTATTTTGAAAATTCTTTTACATGGGCAGGTATGAACTGATTTGATTTATTACTATTATTTTCACATATACCAAGACATAGTGAGAGGTATTGTTTTGTATGCTACCCTGACAAATCATACCTTACATCAGGATAAGAGGACAATATGCAGAACATAGTGTTACAGCTACAGAGAAGGCACAGAGAAAGTTCAACTCTAATATATGAGACGTCTATTCATAAGTCTGATAACAAATTATTGTATCTGCAGCTCGATAGGAGGAGGGAGGATGGGAAGAGACTATAGCCTAGTGCAGTTTTTGATTATGTTTGCTGCTTTCCTGAGGCAACGGGAAGAGTAGACAGAATCAATGGAAGGAAGGCTGGTTTTTGTGATGGACTGGATTGTGTTCACAACTCGGTGTATTTTTTTCTGGTTTTGAGCAGAGCAGTTGCCATACCAAGCTGTGATATATCCAGATAGTATGCTTTCTATCGTGCATCTATAAAACATGATGAGTCATTGTGGACATGCTGAATTTCCTTAGTCTTATGAGGAAGTAGAGGCATTGATGTGTTTTCTTGACTGTAGCATCCATGTGGATCGACCAGGATAGATGATTGGGGATACTTGCTGGTTTTCCCTCCTGTTTGGAGAGTCCCTGAGTTGTAGCTTGTTGAATGCACCTGGAAACTTCACTGTTAGGAAATGACAAAGTGATTGTGGTCCATAGAACCCATGAGCTCCTCTGGAAGCATTTGATGGAAATGTTTGGCAGCCTGTTTTTATTGCATCCTGATACTGAATGTATTGGGAGGAGGGATTTTGAGGCAATCACACTTGTGACCATATTACTCTGCATGGACATCTGCTCATGGTTCAATTTCTCTGTTTGTAAATCCCTGCATCACAAAATCTAAATGTAGCCAAATTGGCTTGTGCTGTAGGCAGCAGAAAATAAAAAATTGAAGAGAAAGAAACAGAATGCAACTAACCATAACCAAAAAGAAAATGGTTCCAATATTGAGCCTTTATAAGGTACTAATCTTCAGCAGTACATATTCTAAAATTGGAATAATACAGATAAGATTAGCACAGTCCTGTGTGAGGATGACATGTAAATTTGTGAAGTCAGAGTCATAGAGATGTACAGAATAGAAACAGAGCCTTCAGTCCAACTCATCCATGCTGACCGGATATCTTAACTTAATCTCATCCCATTTGCACATATTTTACACTTCACAACATTTCAACTACTGTAAAGTGTCCGCACTGACCCCAGGTTTAAAAACCAGACTTTGAACCCAGGTTACATTTGATTCAGCTCCTTGTCAACTTTAGTCACTTCAAGCTTCTTTTTATTCTACTGGCTCTGGGATTTACTCTCTTCAACAAAATATTTAAATTGTTTAAAACATTTATTATGTCATAGCCCAAAGGTGTTTTTGTCATAGACTATGCTGACGACGACCATGAAATGCTCTTATCATTGAGCCTTAATATGGCAGTGACCTTCAGCTGCATTTTCTGTTTGCTTTGGAAATGCATACATTGAAATTAGAGAAAATTTACATGGCCATTGTGCAAGGATGACACAGAAACTCCTTGAGTTTTCCATTTTTTACCCTTTTATAATTAACCTGTCAATTACGAAGTATGGAAGTGTGGGAAGTTAATTAGAATAGATCATTAATTTTAATGCAAAGGTTTGCTGTTTTCCTGGGTGTATTCTCCTTCAATCCTTTGAAAAACAAACCATGGAATATAATATAATAATGAGTCACCAATAACTGTGGATGACATAGATTCCTCCAGCCAAAGTGAAAAAAATCAATTCAAGGTTTCACCTTCTCCAAACTGTTTGTATTGACTTCAAGGTGAAACAGAGCTGAAAAATGTGTTGCTGGAAAAGCGCAGCAGGTCAGGCAGCATTTAAGGAGCAGAAGAATCGACGTTTCGGGCATAAGCCCTTCTTCAGGAATGAGGAGGGTGTGCCAAGCAGGCTAAGATAAAAGGTAGGGAGGAAGGACTTGGGGGAGGGGCGTTAGGAATGCGATAGGTGGAAGGAGGTTAAGGTGAGGGTGATAGGCCGGAGAGGGGGTGAGGGCGGAGAAGTCGGGAAGAAGATTGCAGGTCAAGAAGACGGTGCTGAGTTCGAGGGTTGGGACGGAGATAAGGTGGGGGGAGGGGAAATGAGGAAACTGGAGAAATCTGCATTCATCCCAGGCGGAAGATGAGGCGCTTTTCCTCCAGGCGTCGTGTTGCCATGGTCTGGCGATGGAGGAGGCCAAGGACCTGCATGTCCTTGGCGGAGTGGGAGGGGGAGTTAAAGTGTTCAGCCACGGGGCAGTTGGGTTGGTTTACCTCCCTCCCCTTCCTAGACCTCTCCATTTCTATCTAGGGCGACCGACTCAACATGGATATTTACTATAAACCGACCGACTCCCACAGCTACCTGGACTACACCTCCTCCCACCCTGCCCCCTGAAAAACCGCCATCCCATAATCCCAATTCCTTCGCCTCCGCCGCATCTGCTCCCAGGAGGACCAATTCCAATACCGAACAACCCAGATGGCCTCCTTCTTCAAAGACTGCAATTTCCCGTCAGACGTGGTTGATGATGCTCTCCACCGCATCTCCTCCACTTCCCACTCCTCCACCCTCGAGTCCCGCCCCTCCAATCACCATAGGACAGAACCCCACTGGTCCTCACCTACCACCCCACCAACCTCCAGATACATCTTTTGTCATTTCCGCCACCTCCAAACTGATCCCACCACCAAGGACATATTTCCCTCCCCTCCCCTATCAGCGTTCCGGAAAGACCACTCCCTCTGCGACTCCCTCGTCAGGTCCATACCCCCCGCCAACCCAACCTCCACTCCCGGCACCTTCCCCTGCAACCGCAA
>NC_057734.1:39344847-39357347 GCF_004010195.1 Chiloscyllium plagiosum
AACCCTCTGACTCAGCACCGCCTTCTTGACCTGCAATCTTCTTCCCGACCTCTCCGCCCCCACCCCCTCTCCAGCCTGTCACCCTCACCTTAACCTCCTTCCACCTATCGCATTCCCAACGCCCCTCCCCCAAGTCCCTCCTCCCTACCTTTTATCTTAGCCTGCTTGGCACTCCCTCCTCATTCCTGAAGAAGGGCTTATGCCCGAAACGTCGATTCTTCTGCTCCTTAAATGCTGCCTGACCTGCTGCGCTTTTCCAGCAACATATTTTTCAGCTCTGGTCTCCAGCATCTGCAGTCCTCACTTTCTCCTTCAAGGTTAAACACCAAACATCAAGCACGGGCCACATTATTATTTAGTGCCTCCTCCACTGGATTCATTCATCCCTCCACAGAGCCATCACACATCAGGATCTACTCTTTTACATTTCAGATGAAAACTTATTTTAATAGTTACTATTTCACATAGGCTGAAATCATGGAACAAGGCCACATTCCCAGATTTTCTCTCCCCATTCATCCGAACAAGACTATTAAGCTGAATCAAGAAAGTGAGAGGTGTATCAACACTTGATATCACAGAAGCATTTCACTTACGGCAAGATCAAGGCACTGTCATAAATCTGAAGTCAATGTGTACTGGTGAAACTACCCATTGGTGCTCCACAAACTGTGGTTGTGATTTAGTTGTGATTGATGGAGACCACCCATCTCATTCCCAGAATTTTGCATCAAGGTGTTCCTTAGTGTTATGCCTTAGGCCCAACTATCTTCTGCTGCTTCAATAATGACCTTCCATCCATTACAACATCAAAAGTGGGGATGTTGCTGACAATTGCAGTTTTCAGCTCCAGTTACTTCTCCTCAGGTAAAGATGCAGTCCTTGCCAACATACAGCAAGACTTAAACAACATTCAGCCTTGTGTTTATAACTGAATACTGCCATTCTGCACGCAATCGCTGTTTCTTAAAAAGGCTGTTACCTCCCCCAACACAACATCCCAAACCAACACTTCACACATATTGGCATGGTCACTGTTGAATTCTCCCACCAGCAATTTCTTGGGAAGAGCTTGAAATGAGCAGAATCACTATTAATCAGAAAATTTAACTGTATCTGTCACAGAAATATAGCATCTACAAGGGCTAGTCAGATGTTTGATATTTTTGACAGCTAACTCATCTTCTGCTTCCCAACCCTTTCCACTATCATCAGTGCATCAATCAGAAATGTGATGATATACTGTTCACTTGCCTGGCTGAGTCCAGCTCGATGAAACTCAATAAGCTCAAAATCTTCAAGGAAAAAGCAACCAGTTTGAATGGCAACCATCTACTGGTTTAAACATTTAGTTCCACTATGATCAGCACACATGGCCACAACGTGCAATGTCTACAAGTTGGACTTATTAAGTTGTCATTAACAGCATCTACTGAAACCATGATATCCATAACCCACACATGTGGCAGTTCATGGGAATACCATCATTTTCAAGTCATACACCATCCTGAACTAGATCGCTGTTCTTTGTAATTGATAATGCAGATTCCTTGGGTTCTCTTTTTAACAGTCCTTTGATACTACTTTCACTGTCTAACTAAAATTATACAGTACAGAAGAGGCCCTACAGCACATTCACATGCACCAACAAAATAAAATTCTAAAGCTAAAGTAGCCTTACTTTCCAGCAGTGGTCCATGACATTTCAAGTGCTCATCGAAGTAATTTTTAAAGGTTGGGAGATTTCCTGCTCCAACTACCCTGTAGGTAGTGCATTTCTGGATCTCTGTCACACTCTGGGTGAAAAAAAACTTTCCTCAAATTCTCTCTAAACCTCTTGCCTTTCACCTTAAAATGAAGCCCCCTTGTTATTCAAATAAGGGGAACAGCTGTTTTCGATTCACCCTGTCCATGCATCTCATAATCTTATACATGTTAATCAACCAAAGCCTTCTCTGAGCAATCTAAGTTTTTATCCAGCCTCTCTCGATAGCTAACGTGCTGCAGCCTAGACTATATCAGCTGCACTGCCCTTGACACAACTGGTCACCTCCTTGAAGTGTTCAATCAAATTTTGTTAGGCATGAACAACTTCTGACAAAGCCACGCTGACTGACCCTGATCAAACTTTACCTCTCCAAGTGAAGATTAATTCTTTCCTTCAGAATTTTGTCCAACAGTTTCCCTACTACTGATGTGAGACTCACTGGTCTTTAATTCCCTGATTCATCGTAACCATCCTTCTTGAAAGGTGGAATCACATTACATGTTGAGAGTGTGGTGCTGGAAATCTCCTGCTCCTCAGATGCTGCCTGACCTGCAGTACTTTTCCAGCACCAAACTCTCAACTCTAATCTCCACCATCTGCAGTCCTCACTGTCACATTAAATGTTCACCAATCCTCTGGCACCTCCACTGTGACCAGAGAGAATTTTTAAAATTGGGTAAGCGCACTTGAAATTTCAACCCCCGTTTCCCACAGCAGCCTGGGAAGCCAATCATTTGTATTTGTTCATTTTTAGGTCTGCTGAAACCTCCACACACCCTATGTTAAACTGCTCAAGAACCTCACAGTCCCTCCTGCAGAATTCCATACCTAAATCCTCCTCCTCCAAGATGATGTGAAATACTCATTTTATGCACAAAACATAGAAAGCTAGCACATAGGTGCAGCCAGTAATCAGGAAGTCTAATGGAATGTTGGCCCTATTTCAAGGGGTTTTGAATATGATTAGGGAAGTCTTACAACAACTGTACGAGGTGTTGGTAAGACATCTGGAGTATTGTGAGCAATTTGGATCCCCTTATTTGCAAAATGATATTATTTTATTGGAGAAAGTTCTGAGAAGGCTCACTAGGATGATCCCCATTATGAAGGAATTGTATTATGAGCAAAGATTAAACAGGTTGGGAATCTACCTATTGGAGATTAGAATGAACTCGCATGGAAACATTTAGGATTCTTAAGGGGCTCAACAGGATAAATGTTGAGACGTTTCCCCTCATTGGATAGTCTACAATTAGAGGGCATAATTTCAGTGTTGAAGGGTAGCAATTTAAGGCAGGGATGAGGAGTAATTTTTTCTCCCAGAGGGTCGTGACTCTTTGGAACCCTTTGCCAAGAGAGCTATGGGGGCAGGGTCATTCTGTATATTTAAGGCTGAGATAGATTCTTGATCAGTTGGGAATCAAGGGTTATGTGGAAAGGACAGGAAAGTGGACATGTGGAATATTGGTTAACCAATTATCCCACTGAATGGCAGGGCAGGCTAAAATGCCTTACTTATGTTCCTATTTCATATGGTCTTAACACCATACAAACGTCCTCCAGCTCCATGTACTGATTGCCCCTTTGGTTCCTAATCTTTGCCTGGCTTTCCTCTTCCCCTTGATATATTATTGAATATCTTGGTATTCTCCCTCATGTTACCTATCAGGGTTCTCCCATTCTCCCTCTTTGCTCACTCGATTCTTTCTTAAGTTCACCTTTGCATTTTTCAGACTCCATGAAGGCCACTTTTGATTTGCTATGTGACAATGCTGCTCCTTTAACAAGGTTATTCTGCCCTCGGTTTTTGTTTTGAGGGATCGTAATTGCAGAGGTTCCGATATGTCTGGAAATATTTACTTGAGAATGATTTTAAGTCTTTCTTTTAAAACACTTGGACAATGAAAGGGGAGTGGCCAGTTCTCCCAGTTCAGGGTTTGGTTTGGTTTGGTTTGAGCAAGCAGTCAAGGAAACAACTCCATGTTCATCCCCTCCCTCTCTGATATCGCTACTGTAAGAACCTGTATTTGATTTTACCTTTTTTTTTGCCAAGGGAGTGTTTATGGGAATGTTGCAACTACTTGGAACAGCATTATTAAGTTGCGGTAGATAGATTGGGTTTTCGAATAGTTGTGTTATTCTAAATTCAGTTCCTTTTGTTCATGTATAAACAAATTCTGCTTTGTTTACAACTGAGTGGTTGGACCAGCTGCATCACTCCTGGAATATCCACTTTACATCTGCTTAAATCAACATGAAAAGTTGGTCTGAACTACCTTCTTGAAATGTTTTGAGTGGGTCTGGCCTGGTCCATTACAGCTTACCTTTGTTCCTGCTAAAAGGCTCTCTTTTCCTTGTCTCATCCTGAATATTCCTAGACATCCAGGATCATCTTTGCTCCAACATTTCACCCTTAGGCAAATATGTTGGGTCTGTACTCTTGCCAGTTCTATGTTATACAGCCACCCACCCCCATCACTGTTTTGCTGTAGATTTACCTAAAATAGCTGTACCCAGTTTACCTTGGACAGATCCTGCCTTATTTTAATAAAAACTACCTTGCCCCAATCCAAACCCCTTTTCGCAGACCATTGTTTTCCTTTTGCAAATCAAACTTAAAATGTACAGTTTCTTTCGTTGCTACCACTGTTGTAGTTTAAAAAAACAGCTCATGACAATCTTCCTCAAGACAATTCAGGATGGGTTATAAATTCTGGCCTTACCTGTGATGTCCACATCCTATAAATAAAACATTAAGATCATAGCTTTTCTCATCTTCAAAACCCAAAAGTGCTTTTTAGATACAAAGAGTTGTACAGTCCAGTTTTTCCTGTTTGTTCTGACAAAAATAATCTTACTTTGATTTTATTATTTCATTGCAGGTTATTACTCTATCACCAAAATTTACAGTTACTAACTACAGTACAAAAAAGGGTAGCAACATCTTAAATGTTATATTTGTACTGCTTATAAACAGTTCTAATTTCATCACTTTGGTTAAGTATAATGCTAAGCTCTGTTGCAAGTTATTAAGGCTAGCCATGTAAAATTACTACTTCTTTAGAATTGAATGCAATGTTGAAACAACCAATTAGTTGCTCCAATATATACTCTCATGAATGTCTACAATTTTATTTCATAGTTAGAACACAAGTGATGTTCAAGAAAGTTCATCTTACACACGGATTCCATTCTCTCAAAATAACAAACTCTTCAAAATCAGTGTGTGCAACCAAAGCACAAATACATTATGATGGCTGCTTTTCTTCACGGACCTTAGGGTTGTTACAAAGTCTTACTGTAGAATTTGAATAACTGACCAGGAGCAAAGCTAGAGGAAAATAATAGCAGCCTAGGACTGACTGCAGACAGAAGACTATCGACATCAATATCATGGCAAGAACAAAAATATACGAGAATATGAAGACTGAAATGAGGTTTTTTTTTTCTGAAGTTGACCGTGATCTTGTGAGGGCCACATTCCTGATGAAGGGCTTATGTCCAAAGCATCAATTCTCCTGTTCCTCGGATGCTACCTGACCTGCTGTGCTTTATCAACACCATACATTGTGATTGTTATCTTGTGAGGGCCATGGAATGCGTGAGATGATGTTTGTGAGGTATTAATTGTTAGCCATGGATGTCTTTAAAAGCAAATGTATACAATAGCAACTCATAGCACAAACATATCACCATTCAATAGACTTTATGCACTTGATATACAGTATCAAAAAGGAATTATTTCTCTTGTTTCTTTTTCATATATATCTGGTATGATTCCTAGTGGCGACATCACCATTTTGATGCTAGTTTTTCCAAAGAGTTTGTCTTCATACTCTATCAGCTGCTTCCAGAATCCACTATTTGGCCTAATTATAGGCCTGCATGCTTTCAACCAGGTATGAGCATCGAGCAGAGATATGTGATGGTATTTCATGAGATAAGCAAGGCACAAAGTGGCGGATCTACTGATTCCTGCAACACAATGCAGCAATGTTCGTCCATGTGATTTTTCAACAAGCTGGATTTTGTCTGCCACCATGTCAAAATACACACTTAGCTGTGAACATGGAGAATCTGCAACTGGAATGTTAATATACTCAGTACCTGGAAACTTAGAACCAATCACCTCTGAGGTCACACTAATTATACACGTCACTCCATTTGACTGCAAGAGGCTTTGATTGTTTGAAGCAACTGCATTGCTTAAATATAAACTGTGTGTTATCTGAGCCAAACCAGAGAGACTTGGTCTGGGTCGTCTGGAGTGAAGTGATGAAATGCTTTTTGCTGTCAACTGAAGATTCAAATCCATTATAAATATAACGTCGGATTTTCTTCAATGTTCAAGTTTCCTAAAAAGAAACAACAGTTAAAAGTACCAGTTGGAGAGAAAATATCAAGTTTCTGACCAGTGAGTATCATTAATCTAATTGTCCTGACAGGGTAGATAACAACCACTTGCATTGATCTAGTACCTTTAACACAGCAAGCAGCCCAAGATGCCCACAGGAATGTTATCAGACAACTTTTGACCTAAGAGATAATAATTGGGATATCAAAAACTTGGCAAGATATATGTCTTAAGGAGCATCTTAAGCAGTAGAGATGTTACAGCAATATACAACACTATCCAGATCACAGCTTGAGTACAGTGACCCGTTTTCCACATGATAGGAAAGATGTGATTGTTCAGAAGAGGATGCAGAGGTGATTAATGGGAATGTTGCCATGTCTGGAAAACTTTAGTTAAGACTGGCTAGGCTAAGGTTGTTTTACTTGGAATAGAGGCCAAGAAATGACTTAATTGAGGTACATAAAATGATGAGGGTCAAGATGAAGTACATAGGGATGACACATATACCTTAGTGGAGGTTAGAAAAAAATGAGAAGCATAGATTTAAAGTAATTGCAGGAGGTGTGGAAATATTCTTTTTTAACTAGGTAGTGGTAGGGACCGAGAAGTCAATGCCTGAAAGGGTGGTAAAAGTAGAAATTCTCATCAGTAAATGTATTTGGATACCCACTTGGTATCCAAGGGGGCTCAGGCCTAGCACAGGAATGTTGAATTAGGCTGGTTTGCTTATTATTAGAGCTTAGAACATTATAGCGCAGAACAGGCCCTTTGGCCCTCGATGTTGCGCTGACCTGTGAACCAATCTGAAGCCCATCTAACCTATACTATTCCATTATCATCCATGTGTTGATCTGATGACTATTTAAAGGCTCTTAAAGTTTAGCAAGTCTTCTACTGTTGCAGGCAGGGCATGCCTGCCCTTACTACACTCTGAGTAAAGAACCTACCTCTGACATCTGTCCTATGTCTATCACCCCTCAATTTAAAGCTACATTCCCTCATGCTAGCCATCACCATCTGAGGAAAAAAAGCTCACTCTGTCCACCCTATCTAATCCACTGATCATCTTGTATGTCTCTATGAAGTCACCTCTTATCCCTCTTATTTCTAACAAAAACAGCCTCGAGTCCCTCAGCCTTTCCTCATAAGACCTTCCCTCCATACCAGGCAACATCCCGGTAAATCTCCTCTGCACCTATTCCAATGCTTCCATATCCTTCCTACAATGCGGCAACCAGGACTGTATGCAGTATTCCAAGTGCGGCCGCACCAGAGTTTTGTACAGCTGCAACATGACCTCATGGCTCTGAAACTCAATCTCTCTACCAATAAAAGCTAACACATTGTATGCCTTCTTAGCAACCCTATCGACCTGGGTGGCAGCTTTCAGGAATCTATGCACATGGACACAGAGATCTCTCTGCTCATCCACACTATCAAGAATCTTACCAATAACCCAGTACTTTGTATTCCTGTTACTCCTTCCAAAGTGAATCACTTCAGACTTTTCCGCATTAAACTCCATTTGCCATCTCTTAGCCCAGCTCTGCAGCTTAAATCTACTAATCCAACCCTCTACATCCTCATTGAGGTAATTTATAAAAATGACAAACAACAGTGGCCCAAAACAGATCCTTGCCGTACCCCACTAGTAACTGAACATCAGAATGAATATTTCCCATCAACCACCACCTTCTATCTTCTCTCAGCTAGCCAATATCTGATCCAAACCACTAAATCACCCTCAATCTCATGCCTCTGTATTTTCTGCAATAGCCTACTGTGGGGAATCTTGTGAAATGCTTTACTGAAATCCATATTCACCACATCAACCGCTTACCCTCATTTACCTGTTGGTCACTGTCTCAAAGAACTCAATAAGGTTGTGAGGCTTGATCTACCCGTCACAAAACTGTGTTGACTATCCCTAGTCAAATTATTCCTTTCTAGATAATTATAAATCCTAACTCTTATAATACTTTACCCCCAACTGAAATAAGGCTCACTGGTCTTTAATTACCAGGGTTGTGTCTACTCCCCTTCTTAAACAAGGGGACAACATTTGCTCTCCTCCAGTCTGCTGGCACTATTCCTGTAGACAATGACGACATAAAGATCAAAGATAAAGGCTCTGCAATCTCCTCCCTAGTTTCCCAAAGAATCCTAGGATAAATCCCATCCAGCCCAGGGGACATATTTATTTTCACACTTTCCAGAATTGCTAACATGTCCTCCTTATGAACCTCAATCCCGTCTAATGTAATATTCTGTATCTCAGTATTCTCCTTGACAACATTGCCTTTTTCCTGTGTCTATACTGTCGAAAAATATTCATTTAGCGCCTCTTCTATCTCTTCGGACTCCACGCTCAACTTCCTACGACTGTCCTTGTCTGGCTCTAATCTTACTTGAGTCATTATTTTATTCCTGACATACCTATAAAAAGATTTAGGGTTTTCCTTGATCCGACCTGCCAAAAACTTCTCATGTCCCCTCCTGACTCTTCTTAGCTCTTTCTTTAGGTCCCTCCTGGCTAAGGACACACAGTAGCTGTTCCCTGAACAAGCTTCACATTTCAGTTGTGCCCATCCCCTGCAGTTTCCTTCTCCATCCTATGCATCCTAAATCTTGCTTAATTGCCATTTGGATACAGAACTGGCTCAAAGGTAGAAGACAGAGGGTGATGGTGGAGGGTTGTTTCTCAGACTGGAGGCCTGTGACCAGTGGAGTGCCACAAGGATCGGTGCTGAACCCTCTGCTTTTTGTCATTTACATAAATGATTTGGATGCGAGCATAAGAGGTACAGTTAGTAAGTTTGCAGATGACACCAAAATTGGAGGTGTAGTGGGCAGCGAAGAGGGTTATCTCAGATTACAACAGGATCTTGACCAGATGGGTCAATGGGCTGAGGAATGGCAGATGGAGTTTAATTCAGATAAATGCCGAGGTGCTGCATTTTGGGAAAGCAAATCTTAGCAGGATTTATACACTTAATGGTAAGGTCCTAGGGAGTGTGGCTGAACAAAGAGACCTTGGAGTGCAGGTTCATAGCTCCTTGAAAGTGGAGTCACAGATAGATAGGATAGTGAAGAAGGCATTTGGTATGCTTTCCTTTATTGGTCAGAGTATTGAGTACAGGAGTTGGGAGGTCATGTTGCGGCTGTACAGGACATTGGTTAGGCCACTGTTGGAATATTGCATGCAATCCTGGTCTCCTTCCTATCATAAAGATGTTGTGAAACTTGAAAGGGTTCAGAAAAGATTTAAAAGAATGTTGCCAGGGTTGGAGGATCTGAGCTCCAGGGAGAGGCTGAACAGGCTGGGGCTGTTTACCCTGGAGCATTGGAGGCTGAGGGGTGACCTTATAGAGGTTTACAAAATTATGAGGGGCATGGATAGGATAAATAGACAAAGTCTTTTCCCTGGGGTCGGGAGTTCAGAACTAGAGGGCATAGATTTAGGGTGAGAGGGGAAACAGAAAAAAGAGACCTAAGGGGCAACGTTTTCACACAGAGGGTGGTATGTGTATGGAATGAGCTGCCAGAGGAAGTGGTGGAGGCTGGTACAATTGCAACATTTAAGAGGCATTTGGATGGGTATATGAATAGGAAGGGTTTGGAGGGGTATGGGCCGGGCGCTGGCAGGTGGGACTAGATTGGGTTGGGATATCTGGTCTGCATGGATGGGTTGGACCGAAGGGTCTATTTCCATGCTGTACACGTCTATGACTCTATAACTGCCTTTCCCCCAGCTATAACTCTTACCCTGTGGTATATACCTATCCTTTTCAATCACTAAAGTAAACATAACCGAATTGTGGTCACTATCACCAAAGTGCTCACTTACCTCTAAATCTAACACCTGGCCCGGTTCATTAGCCAATACCAAATCCAATGCGGCTTCGCCTCTTGTTGGCCTATCTACATACTGTGTACGGAAACCCTTCTGCACATTTTGGACAAAAACTGACCCATCTAAAGTCCTTGAACTATAGTGTTTCCAGTCAATATTCGGAAAGTTGAAGTCCCTCATAACAACTACCATGTTTCTTTCACTCCTATCCAGAATCATCTTTGCAATCCTTTCCTCTACATATGTAGAACTTTTCGGAGGCTGACAAAAACTCCCAACAGGGTGACCACTCCTTTCCTGTTTCTAACCCCAGCCCATACTACCTCAGTAAATGAGTCCTCATCAAACGTCCTTTCTGCAACCGTAATACTGTCCTTGACTAACAACGTCACACCTCCCCATCTTTTACCACCTTCCCTGATCTTACTGAAACATCTAAACTCCACAAATAGCCACAACATCGACAGCACCAACCCATGCCACAAGTTCACCTACCTTATTCTGGATGATCCTGGTGTTGAAATAGACTCACTTCAAACCACCTTCCTGTCTGCCAGTGCTAACATGGACAACTACAACATTGGCATCGACCCAGGTATATGGAAATTTGCCCATGTCTGTCCTGTTCACAAAACGAAAGACCAATCCACTCTCGCTAATTACTGATCCATCATCTTGGTGCTAAGTGAATGATGGAAGGTGTCATCAATAAGTGCTATGAAGCAGCACTGGCTTGGAAATAACCTCATTGATGCTGTGTTTGGTTCTGCCAGAGTCACTTAGTTGCTAACCTCATCGTAGCCTTTGTTGAAATATGAACAAAGGGCTGAACTCCATAAGTTAGGTGACAGATAATGACCCTTACATCAAGGCCATATTTGGCCAAATGTGACATCTAGATAAACTACGGTCAATAGGAATTGGGGAGAAACTGTTCACTGGTTAGAGTTATACTTCATATAAAAAAAGATGGTTGTAGTTGTTGGACATCAGTGATCTCAGCTCTAGGATATCACTGCAATAATCCCCCAGGATAGTGTTTTTGGCCGAATCAACTTCAGCTGCTTCATCAATTACCTTCCTCCACTTAAAGTTAGAAGTGGGGATGTTTGCTAATAATTGCACACCTTCAGTCCTGGATATCTGCTCAAGAAATGAAGTGGATTCAGAAAAGATTTACAAGAATGTTGCCAGGGTTGGTGGATTTGAGCTATTGGGAGAGGCTGAATAGGCTGGAGGCTGAGGGGTGACCTTATAGAGGTTTATAAAATCATGAGGTGTATGGACAGGGTAAAAAGACAAGGTCTTTTCCCTGGGGTGAGGCAGTCCATAAGTAGAGGGCATAGGTTTAGAGTGAGAGGGGTAAAATTTAAAAGGGACCTAACAGGCAACATTTTCACGCAGCAGGTGGAGTGTGTTTGGAATGAGCTGCCAGAGGAAGCTGGTATAATTACAACATTTAAAAGGCATTTGGATAGGTATATGAATAGGAAGGGCTTGGGATTTGGTGAAAATGAAACCAGATTAGGTTAGGATACCAGGTCAGACTGGATGGGTTGGACCGAAGAGTCTGATTCTGTGCTGTACATCTCTATGACTATGACTCTATGGTCAAAAGTCCAAACGCAGCAAGTTGTATGTCCAACGTGACATGTGGCAAGTAATATTTGCACCATTCAGGCCAATGACCATCTCCAAAAATGAGAATCAAACTATTATCTCTTGATATTCATAGCCTTTTTGAACTCTAGTCCCTCTACTATCAGTATCCTCCAAGTGACCAGTGATTATAAATTGAACTGAACGAGCCAGATAAATTTTGTTGCGACAAGAGTATGACAGGGGCTAAGATTCCTGCAGCGAGAAATTCACTCCCTGACTGTTGAAAATGTGTCCACCATCTACAAGGCACAAATGAGGAGTGTGATGGAATATTCCTCACTTGCCTGGATGAATTCAGTTCCATCAACACTGAAGTAGCTTGAACCTATCCAGCCCACTTAACTGCACCTCATAAACATACATCAATTTCCTCCACCATTAATGGTCAGAGGCAGCAGTGTTAGACTCCAAAAACTTCACCAAGGATTTTTGCAGTGCAACATCTAAACACACAATCATTACAATATAGGAGGACAAGGGCAGCAATTATATGGGAACATCACCAGCTGTAAGTTCCCCTCTAAGCTACATTGCTGTTCCTTTGGTGTTGCTGTGTCCAAAACTTAATATTCATTCTCTTAACAGTGTGTACACCTACACCAAATGGACTGCAGCGAATCCAGGAGGTTCACCACAGTCTTCTCAAGGCAGATTAAGCATTGCTTATAAGTAAGGACCTGCTGAGCTTTTCCAGCAATTTCTGTTTTTGTTTATAAATACTGGCCTGTAATGTCTGAATGAACAAAAGGCAAAATCACCTTCCAAAAAGTTGTAAATTTCTGAGTGTACATCCCATACTAAGTTATGCACTTGATGTATTAACTACAATATAAATGGCCCCGACCAAGATAAAATATTAC
>NC_057734.1:39358890-39383857 GCF_004010195.1 Chiloscyllium plagiosum
GCTTTCTGAAAGTCCAGTTACACTACATCTACTGGATTTCCCTCGTCCATCTTCAGATTTACATCCTCAAAAAATTCCAGAAGATTAATCAAGCATGATTTCCCCTTCATAAATTCATGCTGACTCTGACCTATCCTGTTACTACTATCCAGATGTGTCGTAATTTCATCCTTTATAATAGACTCCAGCATCTTTCCCACCACTGAGGTCAGACTAACTGGTCTATAATTTCCTGCTTTCTCTCTCCCACCTTTCTTAAAAAGTGGTACAACATTAGTCACCCTCCAATCCACAGGAACTGATCCCGAATCTATCGAACTCTGGATAATAATCACCAACGCATCCATGATTTCTCGAGCCACCTCCTTCAGTACCCTGGGATGTAGACCATCGGGCCCCGGGGACTTATCAACCTTCAGGCCTAACAGTCTCTCCAACACCAATTCCTGGCAAATATAAATTCCCTTAAGTTCAGGCCTTTCACATACCTAAAAAAGCTTTTACTATCCTCCTTTATATTTTTGCCAGTTTACCTTAGTACCTCATTTTTTCTCTGTGTATTTCCTTCTTAGTAATCCTCTATTGTTCTTTAAAAGCTTCCCAGTCCTCCGTTTTCCCACTTATCTTTGCTATGTTATACTTTTTCTCTTTTAACTTTCACGTTTCATTTCCCTTCTTAAAACATTACATTTCTCC
The DNA here is from genome assembly GCF_004010195.1 of Chiloscyllium plagiosum. NCBI lineage: Eukaryota > Metazoa > Chordata > Chondrichthyes > Orectolobiformes > Hemiscylliidae > Chiloscyllium > Chiloscyllium plagiosum. The sequence continues at coordinate 39,359,587 of NC_057734.1, forward strand.
TGCAAACTTTTTCCACTTTCAGATGGAATGTACAATGAAATTTACTTTATTTGCTTCCTCTTCAACATAGTTGAACCTTGTACTGTCTGTGCAACAATGTTGTCAGAAATTATTATTAATTGCCAGGTAATCTCTGCTGTTGTTTGCATAAATTTAGAAACAGGATTTGAATTGCTTAAGCATATTTTAAATGCTAAAATCGCCCAAGAATGCCTCCTAAGAACATTATTGAAGTATGACACAGATCTGCTTATTGACATATGAGGGTTGGTGTCCAAAATCTTCGAAAAAGAGGTGGCACACCTTACTCAGGAACAGAGATAGACATAACGATGATATTCAGGACCAGCTCTTATCAGCTTGAAAATAAAACTTTCATTGGTGGACTGATGGAACTTGTGCATGCCATCGCATTAGCTCGCCAAGGCTCCTTAGACAACATCTTCGAAACTCACTATCACTGTCACCTCGGAGAAAGTGAGGACTGCAGATGCTGGAGATCAGAGCTGAAAAATGTGTTGCTGGAAAAGTGCAGCAGGTCAGGCAGCATCCAAGGAGCAAGAGAATCGATGTTTCGGGCATAAGCACTTCTTCAGGCTTATGCCCGAAACATTGATTCTCTTGCTCCTTGGATGCTGCCTGACCGGCTGCGCTTTTCCAGCAACATATTTTTCATCTCTGTCACCTCGCCATACAGGAGCAGCAGATAGAGTCATAGAGATGTACAGCACGGAAACAGACCCTTTGATCCAACTCATCAATGCCGACCATCTATCCTAAACTAATCTAGTCCCATTTGCCAGCACTTGGCCCATATCCCTCTAAACCCTTCCTGCTCATATAGCCATCCTGATACCTTTTAGAGTCATAGAAATATACAGCATGGAAACAGACCTTTCCGTCCAACTTGTCCATGCTGACCAGATATCCCAACCTAATCTAGTCCCATTTGCCAGTGCTTAGCCTGTATACCTCGAAACCCTTTCTATTAAAAGACATCCAGATGCCTTTTAAATATTCCAATTGTACCAGCTTCCACCACTTCCTCTGAAAGCTCATTCCATACAAGCACCATCCTCAGGTCCCTTTTAGATCTTTCCCCTCTCTCCCTAAACCAATACCCTCTAGTTCTGGACTCCCCCACCCTAGGGAAAAGATTTTGTCTATGTATCCTATCTACGCCGCAACATGACCTCCCAACTCCTGTACTCAATACTCTGACCAATAAAGGAAAGCATACCAAATGCCTTCTTCACTATCCTATCTACCTGCGACTCCATTTTCAAGGAGCTATGAACCTGCATTCCAAGGTCTCTTTGTTCAGCAACACTTCCTAGGACCTTACCATTAGGTGGATAAGTCCTGCTAAGATTTGCTTTCCCAAAATGCAGCACCTCGCATTTATCTAAATTAAACTCCATCTGCCATCCTCAGCCCATTGGCCCATCTGATCAAGATCATATTGTAATCTGAGATAACATTCTTCTTGTCCAAGACATCTCCAATTTTGGTGTCATCTGCAAACTTACTAACTGTACTTCATATGCTCATATCCAAATCATTTATATAAATGATGAAAAGTAGTGGACCCAGCATGGATCCTTGTGGCACTCCACTGGTCACAGGCCTCCAGTCTGAAAAACAACCCTCCACCACTACCCTCTGTCTTCTACCTTCGGGTCAGTTCTGTATCCAAATGGCTAGTTCTCCCTGCATTCCATGAGATCTAACCTTGCTCACCAGTCTCCCATGAGGAACCTTGTCGAACGCCTTACTAAAGTCCATATAGATCACATCCACCGCTCTGCCCTCATCAATCCTTTTCTGTTACTTTTTCAAAAAACTTAATCAAGTTTGTGAGACATGATTTTCCATGCACAAAGCCATGTTGACTATCCCTAATCAGTCCTTGCTTTTCCAAATACATGTAAATCCTGTTCCTCAGGATTCCCTCCAACCACTCGCCCATCAATGATGTCAGGCTCACTGTTCTATAGTTCCCCGACTTTTCCTTACCACCTTTCTTAAACAGTGGCACCATGTTAGCCAACCTCCAGTCTTCTGGCACCGCACCTGTGATTATTGATGATACAAATATGCAAGCAAGAGGCCCAGCAATCACTTCCCTTGCTTCCCACAGAGTTCTAGGGTACACCTGATGAGGTCCTGAGAATTTATCCACCTGTATGCATTTCAAGACATCCAGCACTCCCTCCTCTGTAATATGGACATTTTGCAAGATGTCACCATTTATTTCCCTGCATTCTATATCTTCCATGTCCTTATCCACAATAACCACTGATGCAAAATACTCGTTTAGTATCTTCCCCATCTCCTGCAGCTCCACACAAAGTCCTTGCTGATCTTTGAGGGGCCCTATTCTCTCCCTAGTTACCCTTTTGTCCTTAATGTATTTGTAAAAACACTTTGGATTCTCCTTAATTCTATTTGTCAAAGCTTTCTCATGTCCCCTTTTTGCCCTCCTGATTTCTTTCTTAAGTATACTCCTACTGCCTGTATACTTTTCTAAGGATTCACTCGATCTCTCCTGTCTATACCTGACATATGCTTCCTTCTTTTTCTTAACCAAACCTTCTCCAGTTATCCAGCATTCCCTACACCTATCAACCTTTCCTTTCACCCTAACAAGAATATACTGTCTCTGGACCTTCGAAATCTCATTTCTGAAGGCTTCCCATTTTCCAACTATCCCTTTACCTGTGAACATCTGCCCCCAATCAGATTTTGAATGTTCTTGCCTAATACCGTCAAAATTGGCCTTTCTCCTATTTACAATTTCAACTGGTAGATCTGGTCTATCCTTTTCCATAACCTTTTCGAAACTAATAGAATTATGGTTGCAGGTGTCCTTCTTCTATCCCTGAAAAGATTCCAATGATCCCCTGTACCAGCTCCTCAGCCATAGATTCATCTGTTCTATTCCTACCCTCACTAGCTTGTAGCACCGGGAGTAGTCCAGATATTACTACATTCAAGGACCTCCTTTTTAAATTCCAGCCCAACTTCCTATATTTTCCCTTCAGAATCTCATCCTTTTCTCTTCCTATATCATTGGTTCCAATGTGTACAATGACCTGCTGCTTGCCCCTCTCCCTTTGAGAACAGCTGCACCCCATCTGAGACAGTCTTGATCCTGGCAGCAGGGAGGCAACATATCATTCTGAGGTCTTGCTGCTGGCCACAGAAACATCTGTCTGTGCCTCTGACTAGCGAATCCCCTATCACAATTGATCACTTGGAACCTGACTTCGCCCTTGTTACATTTGAGCCTGTTTTGGTACCAGAAACTTGGCTGTTTATGATATATTCCGCTGAGAATCCATCACCCCCTGACATTTTCGAAAACCGCATACTTGTTTGAGATGGGGATAGCCACAGGAGACTCCTGCACTAACTGCTCCCCCCCCCCACCCCACACCTCCACCCCACCCCCCACCTTTCCTGGAAGTAACTCATCTGCCTGGCTGTATCTGTGGTTTTTCTCCTTTCCTATAACTGCCATCCATCCTGTCCTTGTCCTCGTCCCACTGTATCAGCTGTGCTGGACCAAGTCACACCTTTTAACTCCATTCTGATGCAAGTGCTATAAATGGAGTCCTCTGTAAATTACCAGCAGATACATCAGTGAGGATGTGCCAGATACTGATCTCTGCAACTTGTGGTGGTGCTCAGTTGATTCCTACATTTGCAACCAGATTGAGGTAGGTCCATGACTGAATGAGTGCATAAGAGTGGCAAGGGGGAAAGGGGTTGGGGGTGAGGAGGAAAACATACACCAAAGAGAAGGGGCCAGTAGGGAAAATATAAATAAAAGCTAACAGATTAACAATCAATGGTCCACCCAATCTGTCCCACACAATTGAGTTACCAATACTATAATATATAGATTCGCACCGTGTCCCAATACTATATCTCCTGGAAGAGACAAGAAATCACTCTGGGACATGGGCATCACTGGCTGGGCTAGCATTTATTCCCACTTTATTGCCATTCCCCTCAAAGCCTTTAGCATCTAAAAATTTATAAACCTCTTTCTTGAATATACTCGGTTGACCCAGTCTCTATCTCCTGCTATGGAAGCAAATTCCACAGACTGACCACCCTCTGAGTGAAGAGATATTTCCTCAACTCAGTCCTGTTGTGGTCAACTGAGTGGTGGAAGGGGAGGGGAGGCATTCTACCATTACTCATCTGACCAAAACAAATTAATTCTGCTTACAAGAAATTTGGCCTATGCTTGAATGCTGTTGAAAACAATACTCAAATTAACCTGTAGTTGGTCAGCCACAGACACTGAAGGACAAATTCCAGAATATGTTGAGCACTTCCCATAGTTTGGCAGTTACTGCTGACAAGGAGGTCCAACATTGGATTAGCTGCCCCAGCTCAGCCTTCTCCAAAACACAGCAGCGGGTGTTTCAGACTAAAGACCTCTGCAAGTCGACTAAGTTAGTGTATAAAGGAGATGCCATCAGCACACTCCTGTACTGCAGTGATACCTTGATGGAGAATTAGCAATACAGAAGAGCAATTCCACCAGCATTGCCTCAAATCCATCTCTTGGATTCAGTGGGAGGAGTTTTGAAGAAATGCTTGTGACTGACATGAAGCCAGCTTCAAAAGCTTTCGGGCAAAACTGCTGCAATGGACTGGACATTGTGTCTCCCCCACCAGGTCCTGTTTTATCTCAATAGTCAACATTCCAGGAGAGGACAAAGACATTCTGAAGCTATCCTTGAACAATGCCTGTATTGATTGACATTAATGACTAAAGATGTCTTGCTGCCAATAAATGGTGACTTGCTGATCAAGCTGCATCATGCTTTGAAGCATAACACCTTAAAGAAGAGGAGAAGAAAGCTGAAGCATTAACTCGTGCATTCCGGATCACACTAGCTCTGAGATGTCCTGCCCATTTACCTTATTGAGTCACACGAAGACCTTTCGCAGAATCTCATAATCCATAGTCAGAATCAGGAGTCAGCTGAAGGTAATAATGACCAGTCTCACCGTGTAGGGGACAGCAAATCAAAACATTCACAAACCTTTGAGTGAAATAATTCCTCTTTATATTTCCATCTTAAATTATTGATCCTCTATCCTGAGGTTTATCCTCATTTTCTCGATTCCTTAGCTAAGGGAACCAGTCTATTAGTGTCTACCCTGTCAATTAGGTTATCCTGTCATCTCAGGACTCAACCTAGTTAATCTTTTCTGTATTAGCTCTGTTTTTAAATATGGAGACCAAAAATGTACACAGTACTCAGATGTGGTCCCATGAAAGCCCTGAAAATCGTAGTAAAGCCTCCTTACTTTAGGACTTCAATTCCCTTGCAATAAAGGCTACCTTCCCAGCTACTTGCTGTATCTCTGTACTAAAGTCCTATTTCACGTCTCTCTGAAGATTGACAGTTACAAGTTCTGTTCGGTTTGAATAATATTTTGCTTTTCTATCTTTTCTCTCAAAGTAGATAGCCTCACATTTTCCCAAATTGTACTGCATCGTACAGCTTGTTACTCATTCACTTAAGACTAAGTAAAGCTCTTTCTACCTCCTTGTGTCTCCCTACAGCTTACATTCTTACTGAAAACTCTTCACCCAAAGAATGATGAGCCTGTTCAAATCTCTGCCACAGAAAGCAATTAAGGCCAAAAAGCTGAATATTTTCAAGAATGAGTTAGATACAGTTACATGGGCTAAAGGGGTCAAAGGATGAGGGAAAAATCGAGAATGGGACCAGCCATGATCATATTGATTGGTGGACCAAACTTGAAGGGCTGAATGGCCTACCCTTGCTCCTATTTTCTATGTTTCTGTGTTTATATTTCCACTAATCTTTGTGTCCTTTGCAATAATATGCTCTTTGTACTTTGTCACTTTCCAGGACTAGTTATACCAAACATGTCTGAGAGTTCAGCCACTGTGATAATTTCCTTGCTTTTTTGGAAGAAATTATCTTCTGGCAATGGTGTTAAATGATTGATATTGGATCAGCTGCTCATTGTACAGCCAAAAACATTTTCCTTTGAAATTGGTATCCAATCTGATGCTCACAATTGTACACTGTGACAAAGTTGGATCTTATGTCTATTTATACATCAACTGCAACATTCGGGCAATCAGTTTTGTTGAGGTCTATGCTTCAATTAATTAACTGTGCAACTGTGCAATATTAGGTTGTAAGGTAAATTGAAGGGGATGGTAGGACAGCCATGATTGAGTAAAAGTGTCTGTGTTGTCACTGCCTTAGTACAATTTTGTGAGACCTCAAGGATGGCTCCAGCTCACTCCACAACCTCAGACTTGTCTCTCCAGGGTGTTAATGGTTCAGTAAATCTACCAAACACAATTCAGAAGCCATTACACCAAATTTGATAAGTAAAAATTAGTCCTTTAAAATTGATGTTATTGTCCTAATTATTAATGAATAGTGATGCTGGACCAATGCATTCATATCAAAGAAAATGTCTTGATATTAAGGTGATGTTTCTTAATCCTTCCCGGCATCCCCTGGTGCTTCATAAACAATTGATGTACTTATGAAGCATTATCACTGTTGTAATTAGGAGACACAGCAGCTAATTTGATCTGAGCAAGGTCCTCCAATCTGCAACACAATAATAATCCATAAAGCTAAAAAAGAAACTAATTAGGTCTACAGGGTATAAATACAAGCTATTCATTCACACATTTGTTCAGTAATGATGTTGAGTGATGTTTAACTTGTGTTGAATCTTGTTTAGAGCACACTTTGAATACAGACCATATCACCAAATTTATGTTGAATCTGTCTAGTGACCAATAATTATTCAACTAAAACAGAAATGTGAGATTACAGGTAAGGGACTAAAACAAGATTCCAAGTTTTGGGATCAACAATATACTACATATACAAGTGGTGGGGTGGCTCAGTGGTTAGCACTGCTGCCTCATAGCACCAGGGTTCGATTCCAGCGTGGGGTGACTGTCTGTGTGGAGCTTTCACATTCTCTGTGGTTTTCCTCAATATAAAGATATGCAGGTTATTGCCCATAATGTGCATTAGTTAGGGGTTTGAGTGGGTTACTCTCTGGAGGCTCAGTATGAATACCCACTTCGAACTAATCTGAGGTAAATATGGGTAACAATCTTAAGTTTATTGAATACCTCACAGAGCACTTTAAATAGCAAATTAGGTCAAATTGTATTTCCTAGCAAACCACATGAAGTTACTGACTGTGGGTCACCAAGTTCATTTAGACTTTCACAAAGGATTCCAATTCTTCATGGGTGAAGACCTAGCTTTGGAACTCCTCAAAAGCTGCTCCATCATGGACTGTCTCAATGACTGTTCACATTCTTTGGAGATGCCGGTGTTGGACTGGGGTGTACAAAGTTAAAAATCACACAACACCAGGTTATAGTCCAACAGGTTTAATTGGAAGCACTAACTAAGCACTAGTCTAAACATAATGGCACAGACAGGCAACACAGGGGGCTAATGCCTTCAAAATATTATCTGGCTGACACCAATTTTTACAGTTAACCTGAGAATGTAACTTTTAAAAAAACGTTTTGTGATTTACATATAAAAGAAGTGAAACTATCATAGTATTCTAACAGATGAAAGACTCAATAAACAATCAAGGTATTTTTCAATGTATAATTTCAGTTACATCACACTGTAAAGTTTTGCTATAAATTTTGTGTCTTACAATTGTGTCCTCCACTACCACCTGATGAAGGAGTGGCGCTCAGAAAGCTAGTGCTTCCAATTAAATCTGTTGGATTATAACCTTGTGTTGTGTGATTTTTAACTTTGTTCACATTCTGGTAGTTCACTCACCCAACTGGGAATGAGCTTCCCTAGATTTGGGAAACTGCTCACCAGAACCCATTCACAAGCATAATTTCAACTTGTTCCAGGTAGCTAGTTTTGCCAAACCAATCCTCCCTCTCTACTTCTCTGAGATCTGATTTGGGTTGGATGCACAAAGTGAATATGCTTATGGGCTCCCTCCAACCCTTGGACTCAGTTACATTGAATTATTAATGGGACATGCTTCCTAAGGGATTTTCCAAAGCCCTAACTGCAACACTTAGCTGTAGCTGCTGGCCCTCAAGATATTTCCTGAATCTTAACCACACAGAGCCTGTTGCAAAAGAATTTTTTATGGATGGAGCCTCTTCACCATCTTCCTAATTAGCCTATTGAATAGCAGCCCAAAGGTATCAACCTCCTTTTCCAACTTTCTCCATCTAGCTGTCTATAATTATCGAATATTCAATTATCACTAAACCATTCTGTGTGACTTATGAAAACCTTGCAGCAAGTCCCACCCTTGTTCCCAGACAAAATTGCATGTAATTAATATTGAAACGCTAAGTTCCCAGACAGTTATGACTTTTACAGCTTGCTGATTTACCAAATAGAAAAAGAATACAAGAAAAATAGTTTTCATCACAACAGTCTGGACCTCGTCTAATAAGTCATGTACTGTTGTGCAAGGTAATAGTTCTGAAAGAGTTAATGCTGGAGGAAGCATTAGTCTGCACCCAATTTGATTATGTCACACAACATTAGGTGGACAAGTGGGGAGTCTAACTCAAAATCCTGGTGGGGTCAGATATGTCATCTCTGGCTTTTAACAGTATGAGTAGCTATATCTGATCATCCAGTGTAACTTTGTACCTGTTGATTTTATTCAGTAAAACTAGATCTTTATGTCAATACCAACTGCCTCTTTTTGTTAAGACTCACAACTGGTTCATCCTCTAACTGAACATTACTAACTGAACATGCCATGAGCCCTTGTATTGAAACGACAATTGGTGGGAGCGCTCTACCTCACTGAAAAGCTGCCAAAATGAGTCAGAAAATGACTCCAGAAATGACAGGGCATACTTAGCAGGAAAAAAACGAAAAGCCCTGGGCTCTCTTTCTAGAAATGAGAAGGCCAAGAATAGTGGCCCGGAAGCAATGAGCATCAAGGGTCACTGGTGATATGCTGAATACAGACTCGAGGTAGATGTGAGCACTGGATGGCCCAAGGTGTTAGAAATACATTGAATCAGGTGAATCCATAGACCCATGGCCAATTACTACTCGTGAGACACTGGAGCACAATTGTGCAGTTAGAGTATTAATGTTTAATAGGTGTTGAGCAACCTGAACATAACTTGCATTTTAAAGTAACTAATTAGATAGGAACCTAGTAAACACTGTAGTAATATATAGTTTATGACAAGCATTTAGATGTAACCAGGAGAAAGTGAGGACTGCAGATGCTGGAGATCAGAGCTGAAAAACCTGAAGAAGGGCTTATGCCCAAAACGTCGATTCTCCTGCTCCTTGGATGCTGCCTGACCTGTTGCGCTTTTCCAGCAACACATTTTTCAGTTTAGATGTAACCAGCCTTGTTCAGCTTGTATAAACTTTCATGCCTAAAACAGAGAAATTTTTGTAGTCCATTTTGCATCAGTCTGTGTACATAATAGGTCAGGTACTTCATAAATATTAAAGCAGAAAATGTTGTAAATACACAGGAGGAGTGGTAGTGTTCATGGAGACAGGAAACAGAGTTAACATTTCAGGCCTGTGTCCTTTCATCAGAACGGGGGAAATATAACCGATTTTGAACAAATGGAAAAGAGTGATGGTGAAAGAATGTGATAATAACGTTTCAGTGATTTAGTTAAAGGGCAATTGCTGGCTTAGGTACTCCGGAGAACTCTCCTACTCTTCTTTGAAAAGTGCTGTGGGATTGACCCATATTTACCTGATAGAGCAACAGGGCCCTGGTTTACAATGTGATCACCACGCATCAGAACTGGGACTAATTAGAGATGTACAAGATTTTGCACATGTAAGAGGATTTTGTAAGAACAAAAAGGAAGGTCATGTTGGAATGGAGGCCATGAAAGGTTTAATAAGAAACTGTTTTATTGTATGTCTCAATTTTATGTCCCATAATAAAGTAATGATTTATCCTTTTTACTTCCTCTGCAAGGGACAACTTTGTGCAAACTTTGGGCTACACTTTCAGGAGATTAAATTCTTGCTGAAGTATTTCATTAAATTGTGTGACCACGACCTAGGCTGTAGTTATATTAGATTACCAGTTGATGGCAGATGAACTGTTGGCAATGATTGTGTTAGGACTGCCTGTGCTGCATTTATATAGGTGCTAAACTGTAGAGTTGTAGAGACATACAGCACGGAAACAGACCCTTCAGTCCAACTCATCCATGCCAGCCAGATATCCTAAAGTAATATAGTCCCATTTGCCAGCACTTGGCCCATATCTTGCCAAAACCCTTCTGTGGTTCATATACCCATCGAGATGCCTTTTAAATGGTGTAATTGTACCAGCCTCCACCACTTCTTCTGGCAGCTCATTCCACACTCGCACCTCCCTTAGGTGAAAAAAAGTTGCTCCTTAGGTCTCTTTTAAATCTTTCCCCTCTCACCTTAAACCTATGGCCTCTAGTTCTGGACTCCCCCAACCCAGGGAAAAGACCCATTTACCTTATCCACGTCCCTTATGATTTTTTAAACCTCTACAAAGGTCATCTCTCAGCCTCCAATGCTCCAGGGAAAACAGCCCTAGCCTATTCAGCCTCTCCCTATAGCTCAAACTCTCCAACCCTGCCAACATCCTTGTAAATCTTTTCTGAACCCTTTCAAGTTTCACAACATCCCTCCGATAGTAGGTGTTTATTGCTAATATGTTTTCAATGGAAAAGTTGCAACACTAAAAATATTATACCTAAATTTGTGAAGGATGAAGAAGCTCTAATGAGTTTCAAACCTGAGTGGATCTTTGCTGCAGGTAAAGTTTAGCCTTTGATGCGTGTGGAGTTGGCAATTTCCATGAAGAGGTCTCACATTGCTGTGCTTTGGAGTCAGAACAACAGTACAACCAGAAACTGCACCATTACCTTTTACATGGCAGTGACCATTAACTTGAGGAAAGAAACGGGTCTACTCAAAATCTGCTGGTTTTCCAGTATATAGGACTGGCATATTTCAAGGTCCAGGGCTACATATTGAGAGCCACTCTAAAGTGTGTAGCATGGACTGCAAATAAGCAAAGAGGAAAGGTACTGCCTAAAGATTTTCAGACATAGTATACAGTGTTGCTGGGAATTGGGTAAAAATCCCTTGGGCTTTGGCATGTAACAGATATTATAAATATTAACTCGATGTGTAAACGTAATAGCTGACAATATTAAAGGGCTGGCTACCAAAGAGTAATGCCAACTTTGTCATAGGCCATGCAATGTAATTGGATAGTTTTTATGAATTAAGTATGTTTTTGGAAACAAGATACTTCTAAATGGCTGCCAAATGAAAAATGCTTGATTAGGGCACAAACATGGCAGTGTAGCAGCATGCTGCCTGGGGTCTAGAAGTAGCTTGAAGCTTCCAGGAATAATGTAGAAAGACATTAGGTAGTAACGAGGTGTTATCACTGCCACCCCCTCTACACTATACATTCCCCTGCCACACAATATTGTTCATAAGAAGTTTCTGCCTACAGTCATTGCTTCAATGAGAATTTCCCACTGATATCAATGTTGAGCTGTTCTTGCTGAGTAGGGCTTCAAGTCAAGCAGCATTGTCCTGTAGACATTCCTGACAAATCAGAGGTATAGCCTGGTGCCCAGTTTTAAGAAGCCTGCACTAATTTGAATAGAAAACTCCTTACTGTTGTCATAATGTGGCGAACATATAATGTTGCATGATGGGAAAAATTGGCCAACTCTCGAGTTATAGATCAATAAGTTAAAAAGGACTGAGACAAAAGGTGAAAGACAATAAATAGGCTGAATGCATACAAAATCTCTAACCTTGTAACGGCTCCTCGCATATTTTGAACTGCAGATTTTAGCCTAAACAAAACGTCCGTACACAGAAACAAAGTTATGGAATGACGTGAATGCTTGATGTTTTGAGAAACCAATAAGGCAAAGTTCAGTGTTATGGATGTTAAACATTTCATCATAATCTATCACTTCTCAACATATTTTAAAGTACATAAATGCTACTCTTTCTTTTGTAAAGGTGCAAAAAAACTTGGAGTGCTGGGATCCTTTGGTTTCTCCCTCTCTTATGTTTTTTAGCCAAGAAAAACTGCATGTGGTGTTTCTTTTAATAAAGACTGAATGTTTTTCAGTTCAAGGTTGATTTTGAATCTATGTCTAAGTGTTGAGTTTGCTTTCACAGATCCCTGCTAATTAAAATCTGATTCAACACTGTATCATACCTAGAGTACAGCCAAGTGTACATTACAATTCTTTTACCTAACAGGCATTTAGCACCATTCAGGTTCAAAACAGAACCATCAATGAAAAGAAGACTGTCGAATCTGAGAGTGACAGTGAGCATGATGCACCAATGGTCAAATGACATGGGGTTGTCTGTGTATAAGGGATTTCTGTAACTGGGTCTTTTCAGGAATGGAGATAACATTTCCAGCCAATGAGAGTTTAGTATTCCAATAAGTATCCTTTGAGTCTCCTTTTATAGAATCATAAAGTCATACAGCATGGAAACAGACCCTTCTGTCCAACACCAACCAGACATCCCAATCTGACCTGGTCCCAGTTGTCAACATTTGGTCCATATCCCTCTACACCCTTCTTATTCATATACCCAACGAGATGCCTTTTGAATGTTGTAATTGTACCAGCCTCCACCACTTCCTGCGGCAGCTCATTCCATACACGTACCACCCTCTGTGTGAAAGAATTGCCCCTTGGGTCCTTTTCAAATCCTTCTTCTCTCACCTATGCCCTCTAGTTTTGGACTCCCCCACTCTGGGGAAAAAACCTGCACATTCTCCCCGTGTCTGCGTGGGTTTCCTCCGGGTGCTCCGGTTTCCTCCCACAGTCCAAAGATGTGCAGGTCAGGTGAATTGGCCATGCTAAATTGCCCGTAGTGTTAGATAAGGGGTATATGTAGGGGTATGGGTGGGTTGCGCTTCGGCGGGTCGGTGTGGACTTGTTGGGCCGAAGGGCCTGTTTCCACACTGTAATGTAATCTAATCTAATCTATCCATGCCTCTCATGATTTCAAAAACCTCTATAAACTCACCACTTAGCCTACGACACTTCAGGGAAAATAGCCCCATCTGGGCTTCTCACTTGGCCGTCCCATTCATGAGAAGCTATGGGACCTGAAAGCTCACATGCCCATTCCTGCTGGATCTCTGATATCAACACCTTTTTGAAAAAGGAGGCATTGAGGCCTACATCCGTTGAGGAAGATGTTTGCCTCAATTATGAGTGGAAAGTGCTGGGGAAAATCAGCCTGTCTGGCTATGTCTGTGGAGTGAAAAACAAGAGTTAACATTCTGAGCTTGGAATGGCTCTTCTTTCAAAGTTAATTCTGGACTAGAAATGTTAACTCTATTTGTATCTCCATAGCTACTGCCAAACCTGCTAAGTTTCGACAGCATGATCAGTTTTTGTTTCAGATCCCTAGCAATTTGCTTTTATTTGAGTACAGGGCTAAACTTTGGTCAAGTTTTAATATCTCATATGCAATTGAACTTGTTGAATTAGAATCCCTACAGTGTGGAAACAGGCCCTTCAGCCCAACAAATAATCCCACCCAGACCCATTCCCCTATGTTTGACTAAAGCACTTAACCTACACATCCCTGAACACTATGGGCAATTTAGCATGGCTAATTCACTTAACCTGCACATCTTTTGTGATTGTGGGAGGAAACTGGAGCACCCCAACCTATGTAGACACAGGGAGAATGTGCAAACTCCTCACAGATAGGTGTCTAAGGTTGGGATTGAACCCAGGTCCCTGGTACTATGAGACAGCAGTGCTAACCACTAGACCATCATGTTGCGTGAACTTCTTCTAGTTAGACTCTTGCTGGGGACTTCCTTTCCAATATTTTAATCCTAAATATCATAGAGACCTGTCTCCAGCCAATTAATTATTAAGATTCTTCTCCCCTTTACTTGACTCAAGTATGAAGTTAAAAGAAAAAGTTCATGCTTGAAGCCAATAAATTCTTAATCAGGTTTTCTTTATGGGTTGGCTCAAAGCCATTAAATCATGAAAGATCTCTTTCCTTTTCATTGGCATTTCAGCTTCAAGTGGATAAATTATTAACTGAAATGTTTACTTCATATGTCAGTCAAAAGGCAATTAATTACAAAATGATTAGCTCTGCTCACACTTTGACTTTAAGTCAATAAATAATTAATCAACAAAATAGGTCACTTCAATCTCTTCAAGTTCACATCCATTAGAATAAGATAAATATTTTCACGCACACCCTGATTGAAAGTCAGCTGCTGCTGATAATCAAATAATGTGTTTTGCCTCACCTACCTATTGCTAAGTCTATAATCATTTGAGAGCTATATTTTCCTTAGTTTAACGAGAACAAAACTAGTGACAGAAAACAATGGATTTTCTTTCATTTTTAACACAACTAGTGAATTGCTGATTTGATAGAACGGATTTATAACTCTGCCTTAAAAGTATTTGCTTGTTAGGTCTAAATACAAACAAAAGAAACTTACAAAACTGTTAAGGGCGGTTTTATAATATTGAGATGGTTTCTGCCCTAACCACTGAGTGTCGACTTTTTTTTTAGCACAACTCTGTTGTGGAATCATTTATGCTCACCCTTAAATTCATAACATTTCAATGGATGAGACTTATATCTGTCCTGTTCCTTTCACTTTAACATTGCCCCCACCCCCTCGTCCCGTCCAGATGAAAAGCAAAAGCTATTTTCATCTTTCCTTGGAGCTGTATTTCCTCACAACTGTGGAATTTATACAGCAGAAGGTATGCTGCTTAAGGTCTGAAAATGGTTCCAATAGCAAGGAGCCATTAATTACATGAGTACTTAATGACAGGGAGAGATGTGACCTCAGTGGAGAAGTCGAAACTGCAGGGTTGAAGACTGATGATGGAACAGAGAAATTGGGGTCCGGAATTACCAAAGAAAGATGTGAGATAGTTATTTTTTTCTGGGACTGAGGAGGGTGGGATGACAGTGCAGTTGGAGAGTGACTTGAGACCAGGTAAACAAAAATAAGCGATTTTTGTCATTGGGAAAGTCAGTGGGATAAAGGGGAATGCAAAATTGCTAAGGAGAACTACGTACCAGATATTAAGAAAGTATGGATCCCCGGAGTGGAACTTGAACCCAGAAGCTTCTGACTCAGAGCTGAGAGTGCAGCAGGTAAGTGATACATAGAACCTTCTAGTGTTGTTTGATCATCTTTGCCAGTGCTTATGAATAAATAAATAATGTTACATGATTATCTGATTAACACATAAAGATTGCAGCACAAAGCCAATTGCCTGAAGGCTGAATTTCCTTGAAGGCAGACAGAGGTGTTCTCCCAGCGAGGTTCAGCCAGAGGTCAACTGCTAATGGAAAGATCCAGATATGCTTGGCCACCTACCCAAGGAGCCACTTTCGAGTGATATCTGAGACAAGCAGCAGCCCTATCCTCCTTTAATTTCCACCAGTAAGTCATTCAAATACTATCTTGATTCTGGTTCACAGGATATGGGTCATGGACAGAGTCATAGGTCCATGGGAAACTCTAATGTTGCAGCAGTAGTAAGTTTTTACTGGCCTTCTAATCTTTGGAATTCTCAACCTGAGATTACTATGGATGCTCAGTTTTTGGGTTAAGTCTGAGATTGATAGAATTTTGTGTAGTGTTATGGGTTAATTTGGGTATGTAAGTAAGGTAGTCGATAGCATCACTTGTGTTAGATTTCATGACTGCCAGAACCACTGGGAGATATTTCGATGTAGAAGCTTTGTGTATCTGATCATATATAGAGTTAGGAAGCAATGTTCAATAAAAGGAAATGTTTATCCATAATAGGGACTCCTACAGTCTCTATCTACCCAAATGCCAGATATAACCAGATGCCAATCACAGATGGTGATAACAGATTGTGGAATCTAAGAGAGGGAATAGTTGTGGGATAGGACAGGAATATAGAATTGAAGTAAAAAATGAACTGTGATTTTATTGAATGGCAGAGCAGTTTGGAGAGGCTTTATTTGTTAATTTTGTTCCTGCTTGTATGCTCTTCTGAAAATGACATGATCAGCTGTGGGACAGCAGAAGTGTTGGGGTGAATAGGCCTGGACTTGTGGGGTTTGCCATCTTGGACGTAATTTCCATGTCCTATCATGTAAAGAGTATTTTTGAAACATCCACTCCATTGTGAACTCTTGAATTTGTCAATTAACAAATCCTGGAACTGGGGATAAAGTGGTTGGCCTGAGAGTGGACACCTTTTTAATGTTTTTACCTGAGTGGATTTTAGCACAACAAATTAAATCCTTTACTTTCTCATTTAGCGAAACTCTTTTGGGCTACTCTTTTGTACACATTGGCACATAGTCAAGTATAGACTGAAGAGGCACCATAACCTTTTAAAATTCAAAATCCTGTTACTATCAAACAAGACATGGGAAAAGAAGGTAGCTAGTTCATTTCTCAACTGGTCATAGCAATTGTGAATTTAGAGCAGGATAGCGATTGTGATATCACTAGTGATAGTGACAATAATAGTGATAATGATATTGAGGGCTACAGTGATCATAGAATCTCTACAGTGCAGATAGAGGCCATTTGGCCCATCAAGTCTGGACTGACACCCCCCAAAAAGTATCTCACCCAGCCCCATCCTATCTCAGCTTTTCAGCGCTAGCCCACCTCACCTCCACCTCCCTAGGCACTATGGACAACTTAGCATGGCTAATCCATCTAACCTGCAGATCCTTCAACTGTGGGAGGAAACTGGAGCATCCAGAGAAAATCCACAGAGGCACAGGGAGCATGTGAAAACTCCACAAGGCTGGAATGAAACCCAGGTCCCCAGTGCTGTGAGGTAGGAGTGCTAACCACTGAGCCACAGCTACCTGAAGAAGGAGTGGAACTCCAAAAGGTTGTGGTTTCAGGTAAACCTGTTGGACTATAGCCCAGTGTCATGAGATTTTTGACTTTGTTCACCCCAGTCCAACACTGGCACCTACACATCCGTGATGGTGATACCAGTAGTGATAGGGAGGGTGATAATAATAGTGACAGCAGTAGGGATAACAATATTGATAGGAGTGATAACAATCATGATAGCAATTGTGATAGCAATAATAATATCAACAGTGACAGTGATAACAACAATGATAGTGTTGGTGATAACAACAGAGATAGTAGTAGTGATAGGGAGAACAACGATAACAATAGTGACAGTGATAGTGATAACAATAGTGATGGCAATAAGTTTAGCAATAGTGATAGTGATGGCAATAGTGCTGACAGGAGTGATGGTGTTAGCTCTAATGATAACAATATTGATAGTGGTAGCAATAGTGAGAGTGATTACAATGGTGATAGATTTCAATAGTATGTAAACAGGTAGAATGGATATACATAGGAAATTTAATGGAGAGAAGTGTGAAGGAATACATTTGATAGGAAGAACAAGGGGAGATAACAAAATCAAAACAACACAATTCTAAAAGGGGTGCAGGAATACAGAGGCCTGAGTCTATATGTGCTCAAATCTGGCAGTGCTTAAAGAGGCATACAGGATCCAAGGCTTTATAAATAGAGACACTGAGTATTATAATAGAACATTTCAAGATCATGAGAACTGGGTAAATAGGATAAACTGATCCTATTGGAAGATGAGCCAAGAATGAGAGAACACAAAACAAAATGATTGACAAAAATATTTAAAGCCGACAAAACATTTTTATGCACCGAATAGTTTGAATCTGGAATGCAATATCAAAGAGTGTGATGAAGCCAGTTTCAATTGTAGCTTTCAGAAAGGAATTCAATTAAGTCTTGAAGATAAAACAGTTGAAAGGGAAAATGGGACTGAATAGTTAGGAGGATGTTTTTGACCAACACCAAGTATGGAGAGAAGATGGGGTTCAGGAACAACTAAACTGTTCTTGGAGGCATGGACATGATGGGCTGAACAACCTCTTTCTATACTGCAGCTAGTCAATGATTATCGATTCATGTGGAGCACAAACACCAGCACAGATGAGTTGGGCTGAATAGCCTGTTTGTGTTCAGTGAAGTCCATGTGAAAGGACTAGAATGATTCAGTCCTCCCTCCAGTAGTTGCTGCTGTGGCAACCTTTCTATCTCCCAGCAGTTTGGTGCTGGAAATGCTCAGCAGGTCAGGCAGCATCAGTGGAGTGAGAAACGGAGCCAACACTTCATCAGAACTTTTATTTTGAGTATCCAGCATTCGTCAAAGAGTGAGTCATTGCAGTTATCCAGTTTGTATGGTACAACAATGAACATCGCATTCTGTACCATTGTCTACTTACAGAATGTCTTTACAAAAGATGATTTACGCAGCAAATGGCTACATTACGACCAAACCTGAAGGGGTGAATAAGTTCCTCTCCTTTCACAAATGAAGTTGGCATAACAGAGTTTTGAATTTATAAAAAGGTATGCTTTTTTATTCAATATGGGGAAAGATTGGAAGGACTGGGCTTGATTTCACAGGAGTTTAGAAGATTGATAGGTGACTTAATTGAAGTGTATAAGATCCTGAATGGTCTTGACAAAGTGGCGCAAAGCATGACATGGAGTCATGACAGGAGATTTTAGGTAGATGACCAAAAGTTAGGTCAAAGAGGTAGGTTTAAGGAATGTCTGAAAGGAGGAAAGTGAGTTACAATAATGGAGGTACGGGGATGGTTTTGATTCAAGGTAATTGAAGGCTCTGTCACCAAGAGAATATGAGTTCTCTCATTGGGGCTGTTAATCTGGTCCAATCAGGGAGCCCTGCATGACAGATAAGAACAGGAGTTCTCATACCTGCAGACACACAACATGGGTGCTGGGGAAAAATAAGCACTACTGCAGTTAGGCGGTAGTGTGTGGGTAAAAAGGGGAAAGAAAACAAAAGAAAAAAACAGGAGTTCTGTTCAGAAGTTCTGTTCACTCTGAGAGCTGGCTCTGAGGGAGCTGGATCAGTGTCAAGGACTCTCCACATGTAAATAAAGGCTAATTTGGTGACAGGATACCAGCCTCTGCAGAGTTATTTCAACCATCAACCCAGGGGATCAATCCCGGTTCAATGAAGAGTATAAGAGGGCATGCTGGGAGCAGCAATAGGTTTATCTTGAAATGAGATGTCAACAACTGAAGCTACCGTACAGGATGGCTTGGATGCTAAGCAATGGAAGCAGCACGCATCAGTCAGGACTGAGTGATCCCACAGTCAAAGGATCAGAGTTCCTCTGCAGTCCTGTCACATCCAGTCAAAACTATGGGCAATTAAATAATTAATAGGAGAAGGAGGAGGGTCCACAAATATCTCCATCCTCACTGATGGAGGAGGCCAATACAGCATTGCAGAAGGTAAGGCTGGAATACTTGAATCCATTTTCAGCTGACACAGCCAATTGTTGTCCTTTTGAAATCCTCTCAACCATCAACAAAGTGATGGAAGAGATCATTCTCAGCCCTGTTAAACAGCACTTCCACTGGAATAACCTGTTCATTGATGTTCAGCGTAGATTCCAATGGACTTACTCAGCTCCTGATCTCATTATAGCCTTGGTCAAAACAGAGAAAAAGAAGCTGAATTCTGGAGGTGAGGGGAAAGTGACTGCCTTGACATCAAGGATCCATTTGACTGGGTTTGGCATCAAAGATACTCTAGCAAAACTAAAGTCAAATGGTATTAGGGGAACCTCATTGCTGATCGGCATCATACTGAGCACATAGGACCGTGGCTGCTCCAGGACGTCTCTGCAAGAGGTCCTGAGGAGATTGTCCGAGGCCCAACCATCCTCAGCTGCTTCATTAATGAAGTCAGAAATGGGGATGCTTGCTGAAGATTGCACAGTGTTCAGAACCTTTTGTGACTCCTCAGAAACTGAAGCAATCTGTGTCTACATACAGCAAGACCTGAACAATACCCAGGCTTGGACTGATAAGTGACAATTAACATTCGTACCACACAAGTTCAGGCAATGACCAGCTCCAAATAGAAAGAATCTATTTTCCTTCCCTTGACACTCCATGGCATCAACATTGCAAAATTACCATCCCAACCCCCATTGTCAATATCCTTGTGGTTATCACTGACCAGAAACTGAACTGGACTGGCTTCATTAGTGGCTACAAGAACAAATAAAAAGCTAAGAATTCTGTGGTGAGTAACTCATCCTCTGTTTTCCCAATTCCTGTACACCATCTACAAGGCACAAGTCAGAAGTGTGATGGAATACTCCCCACTTGTCTGGATGAGTGCAGCTCCAACAACACTCAAGAAGCTTGACACCATCCAGGACAAAGCAGCTGGTTTGATTGGTGCCACATCCACCACCTTCAACAATTACTCTTTTCACAATTGATGCATAGTGACAGATCTCCATCTAGATGATGCACTGCAGCAACACATTAAGGATCCAATGAGAGCACCTTTGAAACAGTAACCACTTAATCCAAGATGGAGGACGGGAAACATTTCTGGATGGAAGAGCTGCTCCTGTTTTTGAGGTATTTTAGGGGTTGGAGGTGATTTCCTCAAATTCCAGGAGCAGCAATTACTGTTTTATATGCTGTTGCATTGTTTTGGAACTTTGGAAAGAAAAAGTCAAAACAACAGCAATTTTAAAAGGGAGAAGAGCAGACAAAGGAAGCACATGGTGAGGACAGTGCAGGAGAGAGAGAGAGAGAGAGAACCTGCTTTTGCTGTTTTTGAATTCATGTATCGCTGGACATCGGAGTGCATCTGGGAAAATTAACAAACAGTGAATTTCACAACTAATCTTGGAGGAACCGGTTTGGGCGAATTTCAAGTCTGTCCAAGAGAAAGGCTGTATTAGTGAGTACAGTGGGTTCTTTCTTGATTATATGTTTTTGGAGATACGTCTCTTGATTAAACTTAAAATATAAGCCATAGCTATTAATTTAACCTGGGGCAGTATTTGTAGAGGAATAAGACGGTGTTATTTTCTGAGTATGTAGATTGTGAAGGAGCAAAAATGGCCTTTGCAGTGAGATGTACTTCTTGTCAGATGTGGGAGTTTAAAGAGAGTTTAAGGGTTACTGCGGATTATATCTGCCATAAATGCTGTTGGATGCAAATCTTATCAGATCGAGTGGATCAGTTGGAGAGACAAAAGAAGCGATGAGGAATTTGCAACAGCACCAGTATGTGATGGATGGCGGTTATAGGAATTGGGGGAAAAGTCTCAGATACAGTCATATAGATGGGTTAACTCCAGGAAGGGTAAGAGACGTAGGCAGCTACTGCAGGAGTCTTTTGTGGATTTACCCATTTCAAACAGGTATGCTGTTTTGGAAAATGTAGGGGGTGATGGATTCTTAGGGGAACGTAGCACAAACAGCCAAGTTTCTGGTATTGAGACTGGCTCTAATGCAATGAGGGGCACGTTGGCTTCCAAGAGATCAAGTGTGTTAGGGGATTCTGTAGTCCGAGGCACAGACAGACTTTTCTGTGGCAGAGAAAAAGCAGAATGGTGTGTTGTTTCCCTGGTGCCAGGATCAAGGATGTCTCGGAGAGGGTGCAGAATGTTCTCACGGGGGAGAGGGGCCAGCAGGAGGTCATTGTCCACATTGGAACCAACGATATAGGAAGGGAAAAGGTTGAGATTCTGAAGGGAGATTACAGAGAGTTAGGCAGAAATTTAAATATGAGGTCCTCAAGGGTAGTAATATCTGGATTCCTCCCAGTGCTATGAGCTAGTGAGGGCAGGAATAGGAGGATAGAGCAAATGAATGCATGGCTGAGGAGCTGGTGTATGGGAGAAGGATTCACATTTTTGGATCATTGGAATCTCTTTTAGGGTAGAAATGACCTGTACAAGAAGGACGGATTGCACCTAAATAGGAAGGGAACTAATATACTGGCAGGGAGAATTGCTAGAGCTGCTCATGAGGATTTAACTTAGGAAGGTGGGTGAGACCCATGGGGATAGTGAGGAAAGAGATCAATCTGAGACTGGTACAGTTGAGAACAGAAGTGAGTCAAACAGTCAGGGCAGCCAGGGACAAGGTAGGACTAATAAATTAAACTGCATTTATTTCAATGCAAGAGGCCTAACAGGGAAGGCAGATGAACTCAGGGCATGGTTAGGAACATGGGACTGGGATATCATAGCAATTACGGAAACATGGCTCAGGGATGGGCAGGGCTGGCAGCTTAATGTTCCACGATACAAATGCTATTGGAAGGATAGAAAGGGAGGCAAGAGAGGAGGGGGAATGGCATTTTTGATAAGGGATAGCGTTACAGCTGTGCTGAGGGAGGATATTCCCAGAAATACATCCAGGGAAGGTATTGGGTGGAACTGAGAAATAAGAAAAGGATGATCACCTTATTGGAATTGTATTGTAGACCCTCTAATAGTCAGAGGGAAATTGAGAAACAAACTTGTAAGGAGATCTCAGTTATCTGTAAGAATAATAGGGTAGTTATGGTAGGGGATTTTAACTTTCCAAACATCGACTGGGACTGCCATAGTGTTAAAGGTTGAGATGGAGAGGAATTTCTTAAGTGTGTACAAGACAATTTTCTGATTCAGTATGTGGATGTACCTACTAGAGAAGGTGCAAAACTTGACCTACTCTTGGGAAATAAGGCAGGGCAAGTGACTGAAGTGTTCGTGGGGGAGAACTTTGGGGCCAGCAACCATAATTCTAGTCGTTTTAAAATAGTAATGGAAAAGGATAGACCAGATGTAAAAGTTGAAGTTCTAAATTGGAGAAAGGCCTATTTTGACGGTATTAGGTAAGAACTTTCGCAAGCTGATTGGAGGCAGATGTTCGCAGGTAAAGGGACGGCTAGAAAGTGGGAAGCCTTCAGAAATGAGATAACAAGAATCCAGGGAAAGTATATTGCTGTCAGGGAGAAATGGAAGGCTGGAAGGTATAGGGAATGCTGGATGACTAAAGAAATTGAGGGTTTGGTTAAGAAAAAGACGGAAGCAAATGTCAGGTATAGACAGGATAGATCGAGTGAATCCTTAGAAGAATATAAAGAAAATAGGAGTATACTTAAGAGGGAAATCAGGAGGGCAGAACGTGGACATGAGATAGCTTTGGCAAATATAATTAAGGAGAATCCAAAGGGTTTTTACAGATATATTAAGGACAAAAGGGTAACTAGGGAGAGAATAGGGACTCTTAAAGATCAGCAAGGCGGCCTTTGTGTGGAGCAACAATAGATGGGGGAGATACTAAATGAATATTTTGCATCAGTATTTACTGTGGAAAAGGAGGTGGAAGATATAGACTGTAGGGAAATAGATGGTGACATCTTGCAAAATGTCCAGATTACAGAGGAGGAGGTGCTGGATGTCTTGAAACGGTTAAAGGTGGATAAATCCCCTGGACCTAATCAGGTGTACCTGAGAACTCTGTGGGAAGCTAGAGAAGTGATTGCTGGGTCTCTTGCTGAGATATTTGTATCATCGATAGTCACAGGTGAGATGCCGGAAGACTGGAGGTTGGCAAACGTGGTGCCACTATTTAAGAAGGGCGGTAAAGACAAGCCAGGAACTATAGACTGGTGAGCCTGACCTCGGTGGTGGGCAAGTTGTTGGAGGGTATTCTGAGTGTCAGGATGTACATGTATTTGGAAAGGCAAGGACTGAATCGGGATAGTCAACATGGCTTTGTGTGTGGGAAATCATGTCTCACAAACTTGATTGAGTTTTTTGAAGAAGTAACAAAGAAGATTGATGAGGGCAGAGGAGTGGATGTGATCCATATGGACTCCAGTAAGGCGTTCGACAAGGTTCCCCATGGGAGACTGATTAGCAAGGTTAGATCTCATGGAATACAGGGAGAACTAGCCATTTGGATACAGAACTGGCTCAAAGGTAGAAGACAGAGGGTGGTGGTGGAGGGTTGTTTTTCAGACTGGAGACCTGTGACGAGTGGAGTGCCACAAGGATCAGCACTGACCCCTCTACTTTTTGTCATTTACATAAATGATTTGGATGCGAGCATAAGAGGTATAGTTAGTAAGTTTGCGGATGACACCAAAATTGGAGGTGTAGTGGACAGCGAAGAGGGTTGCCTCAGATTACAGCAGGATCTGGACCAGATGGGCCAATGGGCTGAGAGGTGGCAGATGGAGTTTAATTCAGATAAATGCGAGGTGCTGCATTTTGGGAAAGCAAATCTTAGCAGGACTTATACACTTAATGGTAAGGTCCTAGGGAGTGTTGTTGAACAAAGAGAC
>NC_057734.1:39383947-39395453 GCF_004010195.1 Chiloscyllium plagiosum
GGGGAGTCCAGAACTAGAGGGCATAGGTTTAGGGTGAGAGGGGAAAGATATAAAAGAGACCTAAGGGGCAACGTTTTCACGCAGAGGGTGGTACGTGTATGGAATGAGCTGCCAGAGGATGCGGTGGGGGGCTGGTTCAATTGCAACATTTAAGGGGCATTTGGATGGGTTTATGAATAGGAAGGGTTTGGAGGGATATGGGCTGGGTGCTGGCAGGTGGGACTAGATTGGGTTGGTATATCTGGTCGGCATGGAATGGTTGGACTGAAGGGTCTGTTTCCATGCTGTACATCTCTATGACTCTATGACAATGGCAACAGAAGCTTGGGATCCCCATTGTCTGCAAGGTTTCCTCCAAGTCAACACCAATCTGATTTAGAAATATATCGACATTCCTTCACTGTTGTTGGATCAAATATCCTGGAATATTTCTGAGCTCACCACCATCTTCTCCAGGGCATTTCAGATAGGTAATAAATGCTGGCCCAGTCCGTGAAGCTTACATCCAATTATGAAAGTATACTAAAAGTTTTCTAATGAAAATTAGAATGTGGCTTGCAGTCCCAGAGGCTGGTTCAATTGTGGGCTTCAGGTGGGAACTGGATAAGCATCTTTAGAGAAAATTGAATTGGTAAGTGGGGCCTCTATATTGTTCTTTCAGACAGCTATCCCATACTCAATGGATTTAAAGGCCATTTCTGTACTGTTAACCATTCCATGATTATATGATGCAAAATGGTTCTTGTGCCAGCCTGCCTCACACCAGTGAGGAGTACTCCCACTGACTATGTGGTGCTGGAAAACACAGCAGGTCAAGCAGCATTGGAGGAGCAGGAGAATTGATGTTTCTGGCAAAAACCCTTCCTGATGAAGGGCTTATGTCCGAAATGTTGATTCTCCTGCTCCTCGGATGCTGCCTGACCTGCTGTGCTTTTCCAGCAATACACTCTCGACTCTGATCTCCAGCATCTATAGTCCTCACTTTCTCCCACCGACTCTGCCAACATTGGTAGTGCCAAGTTCAGGGAGGGTGTATAATGGTGGGCACAGTGATTTAACATCCCTCATAACCCCTCTCCTGAATGCTGCTAACGTGCTTAATCAGGGACTTGGGCCACCATCATTGACTGAATTTCACATTTGTCATGTTTATGAAAAAAGCCATGGCTGAGGGTAAAGTCATTCTTGCATTTTCTCTTGGCTGCGGGCAGGGAATCTACGTGGTGAGCCTCAGCTGTCTCCCTCGATGCTGCGAATGTATTTGACTTGATTGACTGCCTGTTTGTAATGAATACCTAGTGGCAGATGCGAATTGCTCAGCGTTGCCTTAAATGGACCTGCGCTCTATTAAGACATGAGCGGGGTTACCAACTCTGATTGAATCGATTCTGTCAAGGTTTCTCACCTGCCCTGCCCTCTCAGTGCCACCAGTGACTACCTGATATTCCTACCATCATATGCTGCCCACCTTCCCCTGAACGGACAGTGGAAAAGATTCCTAATTACTGGATTGGATGCTTCCTGACTATCAATCAAACAGCTCCTTAAACTCCCTCATTTCCAATGTTTCTACAACTAGCAATAAAATTTTTCAAAACAAATAAAATCAGTTTTAAACATTTACTTTTATATTTTTCTCCCAGGTCACTTGCGGGAGATTACTATTTATTCTCTTGAAACTCTAGGACAATTCAGCCATTATTATACTGCTGAATGGACTCTCTAACTTCAAATAATGTCGATCCTGCTGTTGTTGATCTTGCTTTGTGCACCTCCTGTACAGCCATCAACTTGTATGCCTCACTTTGTCTAAGCACTCTGTGATCTGTCCTTGTTTGCTATGATCTGCCGATACTGCTCGTAAAACAAAACTTTTCACTGTAGTTAGGTTAATGTGACTACAACAAATCAAATTGCAGTATGACTTGGAGAGATATTTTGCTGAGGGCTAGAATCTGAAGTAATATATATCCCACTTGAGGTTCATTCTCGAAGCAATGCTGTGTTACGGACTCTTGGGTCTTAATATTAAACTCCCTATGATAGCATTTAAGCATGAAGCATGAAGTGATGGAAGTAACAGATTTAAAACAAACTTCCCAGGGCAATCAGGACCTTGATTTGGAACCAACTGGTTCTGTCCTGTGTTGCTATGGTAACCCCTGGCAGGGTGTGGTTGGGTGAAGTGATGCCAACAATCTTCCTTTCTACTGTTTTGAAAATTGAAACACTGAATGGTTTAACCAACCTGTAGTGCTGCATAAACATCAAAATGTCACTGGAAACCTGCAAAATGATCACAGAACTTCTCGAAGTTAAAATACAATTTCCAGGGGTGATGATGCACACCATCTCGCTGCACTACTCTTTTTTTTAAAAGTCACAAAAAGATTCCTCTTCCTATTGTGTGGGCCTGTTCAGTTAAGGACCTGCTTCATCAACTGCTGTAGGGGGTATCCCACCAGTGAGCTTTGACAAGGAGATATAGTTTACTGAAACAAGCACAGGGAAGAGGTGCTTGTTTCAGTAAACTATATCTCCTTGTGCTTTTGAAGAGGTAACAAGTAGGTTAGACCAGGGAAACCCAGTGGATGTGGTCTATCTAGACTTTCAAAAGGCCTTTGATAAGGTGCCACACGGGAGGCTGCTGAGCAAGGTGAGGGCCCATGGTGTTCGAGGTGAGCTGCTGGGATGGATTGAGGATTGGCTGTCTAACAGAAGGCAGAGAGTTGGGATAAAAGGTTCTTTTTCAGAATGGCAGCCGGTGACGAGCGGTGTCCCGCAGGGTTCGGTGCTGGGGCCACAGCTGTTCGCATTATATATTAATGATTTGGATGAGGGAACCGAGGGCATTCTAGCGAAGTTTGCCGATGATACAAAGTTAGGTGGACAGGCAGGTAGTACTGAGGAAGTGGGGAGGCTACAGAAGGATCTAGACAGGTTGGGAGAGTGGTCCAGGAAATGGCTGATGGAATTTAACGTGAGCAAGTGCGAGGTCTTGCACTTTGGCAAAAAGAATAAAAGCATAGACTACTTTCTAAACGGTGAGAAAATTAATAAAGCCAAAGCACAAAGGGATCTGGGAGTGCTAGTCGAGGATTCTCTAAAGGTAAACATGCAGGTTGAGTCCGTGATTAAGAAAGCGAATGCAATGTTGTCTCTTATCTCAAGAGGGTTGGAATATAAAAACAGAGATGTACTACTAAGACTTTATAAAACTCTGGTTAGGCCCCATTTGGAGTACTGTGTCCAGTTTTGGTCCCCACACCTCAGGAAGGACATACTGGCACTGGAACGTGTCCAGCGGAGATTCACACGGATGATCCCTGGAATGACAGATCTAACAGCCTGTGGAATTCATTACCACGGAGTGCAGTGGAAGCCGGGACGCTAAATGTCTTCAAGGCCGAGATTGATAGATTCTTGTTGTCTAGAGGAATTAAGGGCTACGGGGAGAACGCTGGTAAGTGGAGCTGAAATGCGCATCAGCCATGATTGAATGGCGGAGTGGACTCGATGGGCCGAATGGCCTTACTTCCACTCCTATGTCTTATGGTCTTATGGTCTTATGGAATATTGGAGAAACCCAGCAGGTCTGGCAGCATCGGTGGAAAGAGAAACAGAGTTGATGTTTCAAATACAGCTCAAGCCTCCTCCCAGCTCATCACACTATCCCCCTCCCTTCCTCCCTCACACTCCTAAACTGGCCAGGATATCTTTTTGCCATTTGGATGCAACATTACGTCGAGTCCCTGTCTCTCCTTAGGTAGATTTCAAAGTTAATATGTCACTACTTTGGTGAAGTGCAGATGCCCTGCCAAATATTAATACTGTAATTGAAATCACATGGTCATTTGTTTCATTGTTGTCTGAAGGAGTTTGCCAAATGCAAATTACAACAATAACTACATAGAGTCATGGAGGTTTACAGCATGGAAACATGCCCTTTGGCCCAATTTATACGCACCTCCTAGTTTTCACAATTAATCTTACTACGTCTTACTTTATTGTACAATTCTTTGAGACATCCTGAGTTGTTTTGTTATTTATTTAGTGGCAAATGTCTTGTGTCTCCGATTTCCACAGACTGACCCTCTCGGTGCCTGAAAACGAACATAAATAGTTTCCTGCATAGTTTGAAATGCTTTTGTGGTCTGTAACCGTAGAGAAGCTCTGAGAAACATCAAAATTACAATGTTTGGTATGATTTTTTTTTCTTTTTCTGCAAAGACTGTACAGAACTGATTTAGAACCTTTGTATGTACTTATAGATGATTTTAATGAATAAAGTATATTTTTGAAATAGTAAAAAAAATCCACAGAGTAATGCACTCTTTCCATTTTGTGAATTTTCATTGTCAAATGAAGGTCTGAAACATCTCCAAAGGAAGAGGATAAACAGGCTTTCAGATGAATCACTCTGTTGCATAGTTATATTGTATTAAGGACCATCTTTACTGATGAATCTCAGCTGGTTTCACCCTGCCTGTAAAAGTATTTTATTTTCTTGATTGACAGCCACAGCTGGAGAAGAAACACATTGAGCAGTAATGTTGGCGCATGTAGCCAATAAAGGAGCCTGACCCCTCAGTGTATTGTGTGAGATCTATTTGGCTAGGCTAGCATTGAGTTACTGGGCAGTTAATATCATCTGGTATTCCCCTCAGTGATAGAATCTGACATATTCCCCATGTTTGAGAGTCAGTGATTGGGTCTTTGGATGATAGATTCCCATAGCTCTGTTCAGCAAATAAAAAGAAAAAGGAAGAGCAGTTTACAGTCTGGGTAGATGTGGTCTCATGTGTGACATTCGACTAAGTCCTGATTGACATCACTGATTGCAAACACTGCCTATGAAGCCAGTGTTGGAGCAATGGGTAGAGGGATTGTCCTTGTATCATACCTATTTGTTTTGATAACAGTTGAACTTAGCCTCCCCAAATGTCAAAACTACTCGATGTCAGAAACTTCTCCATTTGATTCATTCCAAATTTATTTTTAGAACCCATTAATTTCATTTGCAGGCTTTTTTTTTGAATGGTCAAGTGTTAAATATCTTGCTGCACAGGATTTATTGCACAGATAATAAATGAAAGAAAGAGACTGATATTACTTATGCCATTCCTTTTAAATAACAGCAAAATTGACCATTATTTAAATGGTGAAGAATTGCAGCATGCTGCTGTGCAGAGGGATCTAAAAATTCATGTGCCTCAGTCACAAAAGTGGGTTTGCGGGTCCAACAGGTGATTAAGAAGGTAAAAAGGAATATTGTCCTTCATCGCTACAGGGATGGGGTTTAAAAACAGGGAGGTTATGCTACAGCTGTATACGGTGCTGGTGAGGTCATGGTTGGAATACTACACACAATTTTGGTCTCCTTACTTGAGAAAGGATATACAGGCACTGGAGGGGGTGCAGAGGAGGTACACTAGGTTGATTCTGGAATTGAGGGTGTTGGCTTATGAGGAGCTATTGGCAAGACTGAGACTATACTCATTGGAGTTTAGGAAAAAAAGGTGGTCGGTGGGGGGGAGGTTTGGATCTTATTGAAACAAACAAAATTATGAAGGGAGTAGATAAGGTAGAAGCAGGGAGGTTGTTTCCACTGTCAGGTGAAACTGGAACTAGGGGCATAGCCTCAAAATAATGGAGAGCAGATTTAGGACTGAGCTGAGGGGGAACTTCTTCAACCAAAGGGCTGTGAACTTGTGGAATTCCCTGTCCAGGGAAGCAGTTGAGGCTACCACGTTGCACGTTTTTAAGGAAAGATAGACTGATTTTTGAACAGTAAAGGAATTAAGTGTTATGTTGATCTGGTGGGTAAGTGGAGCTGAGTCCACATAAAACAATCAGCCATGATTTTATTGAATAGCACAGCATGCACAAGGGGACAGATGGCCTACACCTGTCTCTACTTCTTATGTTCTTAAACCATTGAGTTATACTGGTTTCATTTGTTTGCAGTGACAAGCCCTAATGCAACATTTAGATCAGTTCCTAAGATGACACTTCAGCTCACTATTTCAAAAGACAAAGATTACCTTTCAGGGACCCCAGCAAGCTTTCCTATTCTTTTTTGAAAAATACAGCATTATATAAAACTAGACCACAATACTTTTCCATCCTTCTTTTCTGATCAGGATCCCTTTCATTGCTCTGTAAATTTTAAGGTCCTAAAGAAAATGTATTCCATTCCATTGGAAACCCACAGTGATAAGGAGAAATCATTAACATTTTCTTTATTCTGTTGTAGGGTGGAGGTGTTATTGGCAACACCAGTGTCTACTGCTCAGCCTATTTCAGAAGGCAGTTGCGAACCAATCAAATTATTCTAGAACTGTAGTCATACATATGCCGGCCTGGGTAAGGATGGCAGATTTCCTTCCCTAAAGGACATTAGTGAATCAGATGGGGTTTTTTGGGACAACCGATGAAAGTTCCATGGTGAATATTATTGAGACTTGCTTTCAAGCCTGAATCTTTATGCATTTTAATGTAAATGCTATCAACTCCCCGATGGGATTTCAACATCCATTAACCGGTGCTCTCGATTACTCACCCATTAGGTTATCACCTTTTCCCTGACAAATATCACTAGCAGATGAAGAACTTAATAGATGAATAGGTTGGTGCAGTGGTTTTAATTGAGTTCATCATAGAACTGTAAGCCAGAGCTCTTGTGGTACATGATGATGTACTTAGTTCTGAGCCAGGAAGCCCAGCTTCAAGCCCCACCTACTGCAGAGGTGTGTAACAATATCTTTGAGCAAGTTGATTAGATAATGTCTACAAATGAGAGCCAGTGGTGCTACTGCATTACCTTCCCTCCTCAGTGGAACCTTGTGATCCATGCCAGGCCCTGGCTTCATTGGTGGAGTTAGGAGCTTGGAAGTTTATTATTACTCCTGGGACAAAATCTACCTGCTTTCCTCTCTTATTATCCATCATTTTTCTGTTGTATGATTGTTGGGACCATGTTTGTTACTGATAGGCTTTGATGAGTGTAGACGTTATTTCGCTTTCATTTTTTGTTCTCCCCTCTCCAGTCTAACACCATCTCTCTATTCCTTTCACCCCCATGTATCCAACTAACGTCTCCTCAATTACATCTATCCTAATTCTTTCATCTATTCCACACATGCAATGGCAAGATCTCATTCATACCTGCTTTCCTGAGAAGGGAAATTCACCACGTACCATCACTGTTCATGGGAAGCATTTTGTGTGACTTCCTTCTGGAACCTGTCTTAAGTCTATCCCAAATGGAAGGCCTCAGTTCTATTGGCTGTCTGTACAATTCTTCAGGAGGTTCCTTGATAAGGGAGATCCATGAGCTACTTATGCATTGGCTTAGAGAGTCCTGTGTCTGTAACACAAATACTGCATGCATTTCTTTCTGTTGAGGTCGTGATGGTTCTGTAGGGATTGTGTGGGATGTTCACTATCGCTTGCAATGAGAAGACCCCTCCCGCCTTGGTTATCCTTTAGTGAGCAGAATTAAGGCGAATCTCAAGGGCTGTTATTCTTATATAAGAAGAAAGAAA
Source organism: Chiloscyllium plagiosum (assembly GCF_004010195.1). Taxonomy (NCBI): domain Eukaryota; kingdom Metazoa; phylum Chordata; class Chondrichthyes; order Orectolobiformes; family Hemiscylliidae; genus Chiloscyllium; species Chiloscyllium plagiosum. Next base: position 39,391,495 of record NC_057734.1, read on the forward strand.
GTAACTAGAGAAAGGGTTGGTCCACTAAATGATAAGGAAGGAAGGTTTTGTGTCAAACCTGAGAAAATGGGTGAGATTCTCAATGATTACTTTGCATCAGTGTTCACTGAGGAGAGGGACATGATGAATGTTGAGATTAGAGATAGAAGTTTGTTTACTCTGGATCACATTGACATAAGGAGGGAAGACAAGTTGGGTAGGCTAAAGGATATTAAGGTTGACAAATCCCCAGGACCGGATGGGATCTATCCCAGGTTGCTGAGGGGGGCAAAAGAGGAAATAGCCGGGGCCCTGACAGATATCTTTGTAGCATCCTTAAACACAGGTGAGGCACCGGAGGACTGGAGGGTTGCTCATGTTGTCCCCCTGTACAAGAAGGGTAGTAGGGATATTCCAGTTAACTACACACCTGTGAGCCTGACGTCAATGGTAGGAAATTTGCTGGAGAAGTTTCTGAGAGATAAAATCTATTTATATTTAGAAATGAATAGGCTTATTAGTGATAGGCAACATGGTTTTATGCATGGGAGATCGTGCCTTACCAACTTAATAGATTTATTTGAGGAAGTGACCAAGTTGATAGATGAAGGAAGAGCTATAGATGTCATATATGTAGACTTTAATAAAGTGTTTGATAAGGTTCCCCATGGTAAACTAATGGAGAAAGTAAAGTCACATGGTGTGCAGGGTGTTCTAGCTAGGTGGATAAAGAACTGGTTGAGCAACAGAAGACAGAGAGTAGTAGTTGAAGGGAGTTTCTCGAAATGGAGAAAGGTGACCAGTGATGTTCCACAGGGATCAGGCAAAAGTGAGGACTGCAGATGCTGGAGATCAGAGTCTAGGTTAGAGTAGTGCTGGAAAAGCACAGCCGATCAGGCAGCATCCGAGGAATAGGAAAATTGACATTTCGGGCAAAAGCCCTTCATAGGAACTCTTCCACAGGACTCAGTCCTGGGGCCACTGTTGTTTGTAATATACATCAATGATCGAGAAGAAGGCATTGTTGGTCTGATCAGTAAGTTTGCAGCTGACACGAAGATTGGTGAAGTAGCAGAAAGCATAGGGGACTGTCAAAGAGTACAGGAGAATATAGATAGACTGGAGAATTGGGCGGAGGAGTGGCAGATGGAGTTCAATCCAGGAAAATGTGAGGTGATGCATTTTGGGCAGTCTAATTCTAGAGCAAACTATGCTGTAAACGGAAGGGCCTTGGGAAAAGGTGATGCGCAAAGAGATCTGGGAGTTCAGGTCCATTGTACCCTGAGGATGGCTGCACAAGTGGATAGAGTGGTCAAGAAGGCATATGGTCCTTGCCTTCATCGTTTGGGGTATTGACTATAGAGCTGGCAGGTCATGTTAAAGTTGAACAAGACGTTTGGCTGCATTCAGAATACTGTGTACAGTTCTGATCGCCACATTACCAAAAGGATATGGACGCTTTGGAGAGGGTGCAGAGAAGGTTTACAAAGATGTTGCCTGGTATAGAAGGTGCTAGCTATGAAGAGTGGTTGAGTAGGTTAGGATTGTTTTCATTAGAAAAAAGGAGATTGAGGGGGGACCTGATTGAGGTCTACAAAATCATGAGGAGTATAGACAGGGTAGATAGTGATAAGCTTTTTCCCAGGGTGAGGGATTCAATAACACGAGGTCACGCGTTCAAGGTGAGAGGTGAAACGTTTAAGGGGGACACACGTGGAAAGTACTTTACACAGAGGGTGGTAGGTGCGTGGAGCACATTGCCAGCAGAGATAGTAGAGGCAGGCCCAGTAGATTCATTTAAGTTGCATCTGGACAGATGCATGAGTAGGTGGGGAGCAGAGGGTTACAGAAGCTTAAGAATTGGGCGATGGGTTTAGACAGTGGTTTTGGATCGGCTCAGGCTTGGAGGGCTGAAGGGCCTGTTCCCGGGCTGTAAGTTTTCTTTGTTCTTTGTTCTTTGTACTTTCTTCCACCGGGCAGAAGCTACATTTGGCAGTACTTGAGATTGTTGCCTGCTCATTGGATCCTATTTGAGGTCACGTCGTTAAGGTATCTATAAGAGCAAATGTCAGCTTCCAGTGACTTCCCACAAGGACATAGCTTGTCATGTCAGCTTATCTCCTGCTGAAAGCTTCATCCGTGCCTTTGTGCTTTTAGCTTTTACCGTTTCAGTGCTCTCCCTGGTACGACCCTCTGCAAAATTGAGGTAATTCAAATCTCCACTGTCTCTATCCTAACTCACACAATGTTTTGTTCATTAGCTCTCTCCTGCACACTGATCTACATTGATTCCAATGTAAGCAGTACCTTGGAAAGTTATTTGGGTGAAACTGATAAAGAAGAAAGAGATGATCACCTTATTGGGATTGTATTATAGACCCCCTAATAGTCAGAGGGAAATTGAGAAACAAATTTGTAAGGAGATCTCAGTTATCTGTAAGAATAATAGGGTGGTTATGGTAGGTAATTTTAACTTTCCAAACTTCGACTGGGGCTGCCACAGTGTTGAGGGTTTCGATGGAGAGGAATTTGTTAAGTGTGTACCAGAACATTTTCTGACTCAGTCTGTGGGTGTACCTACTAGCGAAGGTGCAAAACTTGACCTACTCTTGGGAAATAAGGCAGGGCAGGTGACTGAGGTGTCAGTGGGGCCAGCGACCATAATTCTACTGGATTTAAAATAGTGATGGAAAAGGATAGACCAGATATAAAAGTTGAAGTTCTAAATTGGAGAAAGGCCAATTTTAATGGTATTAGGCAAGAACTTTCAAAAGTCCCTTTCGCAGGTAAAGGAACGGCTGGAAAATGGGAAGCCTTCCGAAAACAGATAACGAGAGTCCAGAGAAAGTACATTCCTGTTAGGGTGAAAGGAAAGGCTGGTAGGTATAGGGAATGCTGGATGACTAAAGAAATTGAGGGTTTGGTTAAGAAAAAGAAGGAAGCATATGTCAGGTATAGACAGGATAGATTGAGTGAATCCTTAGAAGAGTATAAAGGAAGTAGGAGTATACTTAAGAGAGAAATCCGGAGTGCAAAAAAGGGGACATGAGATAGCTTTGGCAAATAGAATTCAGGAGAATCTAAAGGGTTTTCACAAATATATTAAGGACAAAGGGTAACTAGGGAGAGCATAGGGCCCCTCAAAGATCAGCAAGACGGCCTTTACGTGGAGCCGCAGGAAATAGGGGAGATACTAAATGAGAATTTTGCATCAGTATTTACTGCGGAAAAGGACATGGAAGATATAGAATGTAGGGAAATAGATGGTGACATCTTAAAAAATATGCACATTACAGAGGAGGAAGTGCTGGATGTCTTGAAATGCATAAAGGTGGATAAATCCCCAGGACCTGATCAGGTGTACCCTGGAATGCTGTGGGAAGCTAGAGAATTGATTGCTGGGCCTCTTGCTGAAATATTTGTATCATCGATAGTCACAGGGGAGGTGCCAGAAGACTGGAGGTTGGCTAACGTGGTGCCACTGTTTAAGAAGGGTGGTAAGGACAAGCCAGGGAACTATAGACCAGTGAGCCTGACGTTGGTGGTGGGCAAGTTGTTGGAGGGAATCCTGAGAGGCAGGATGTACATGTATTTGGAAAGGCATGGACTGATTAAGGATAGTCAACATGCCTAGTGCGTGGGAAATCATGTCTTACAAACTTGATGGAGTTTTTTTGAAGAATTAACAAAGAGGATTGATGAGGGCAGAGTGGTAGATGTGATCTATATAGACTTCAGTAAGGCATTCGACAAGGTTCCCCATGGGAGACTGGTGAGCAAGATTAGATCTCATGGAATACAGGAAGAACTAGTCATTTGGATACAGAACTGGCTGAAGGTCGAAGACAAAGGGTGATTAGATTATCTACAGTGTGGAAACAGGCCCTTCGGCCCAACAAGTCCACACCGACCCGCCACTCACCCATACCCCTACACTTACCCCTTACCTAATACTACGGGCAATTTAGCATGGCCAATTC
>NC_057734.1:39395637-39411197 GCF_004010195.1 Chiloscyllium plagiosum
GATAAATGCGAGGTGCTGCATTTTGGGAAAGCAAATCTTAGCAGGACTTATACACTTAATGGTAAGGTCCTAGGGAGTGTTGCTGAACAAAGAGACCTTGGAGTGCAGGTACATAGCTCCTTGAAAGTGGAGTCGCAGGTAGGTAGGATAGTGAAGAAGGCATTTGGTATGCTTTCCTTTATTGGTCAGAGTATTGAGTACAGGAGTTGGGAGCTGAACATGTGTTGCTGGAAAAGCACAGCATCCAAGGAGCAGGAGAATCGATGTTTCGGGCATGAGCCCTTCTTCAGGAAATGCCCGAAACGTCGATCCTCCTGCTCCTTGGACGCTGCCTGACCTGCTGCGCTTTTCCAGCAACACATTTTCAGCTCTGATCTCCAGCATCTGCAGTCCTCACTTTCTCCTCCAGGAGTTGGGAGGTCATGTTATGGCTGTACAGGACATTGGTTAGGCCACTGTTGGAATATTGCGTGCAATTCTGGTCTCCTTCCCATCGGAAAAATGTTGTGAAACTTGAAAGGGTTCAGAAAAAATTTAAAAGGATGTTGCAGGAGTTGGAGGATTTGAGCTATTGGGAGAGATTGAATAGGCTAAGGCTGTTTTCCCTGGAGCGTCGGAGGCTGAGGGGTTTATAGAGGTTTATAAAATCATGAGGGACATGGATAGGATAAATGGTCAAAGTCTTTTCCCTGGGATGGGGGAGCCCAGAAGTAGAGAGCATACGTTTAGGGTGAGAGGGGAAAGATACAAAAGAGACCCGAGGGGCAACGTTTTCATGCAGAGGGTGGTAAGTGTATGGAATGAGCTGCCAGAGGAAGTGGTGGAGGCTGGTACAATTGCAACATTTAAAAGGCATCTGGATGGGTATATGAATAGGAGGAGTTTGGAGGGATATGGGCCGGGTGCTGGCTGGTGAGACTAGATTGGGATGGGATGGCATGGATGGGTTGGACTGAAGGGTCTGTTTCCGTGCTGTACATCTCTATGACTCTATGACCTCTCCCCGCCTGTCTCTAGGATCTCCCTCAGCCTTGCATTTCAAATTCCCAGCACTGGCTGCTATGGCTTCAACTGCCAAGGCCTTAAGTGCTGGACTTACTGTCCTCAACCTCTCCACTCACTCTGCCTCACTTTCTTCCTTTGAGGACTCTTTAAAATCTACCTCTTTGACCAAATCTGTGGTCATCTGGCTTAATATCTCTTTTTGTGGCTTGGTGTCAATTTTCTATTCTATCACATTTGCAAAGCACCTTGAACTGTTTTTGTATGTTAAAGGTGCTATATAAATGCAAGTCGTCTTTTTGTCTTACATTCGCTCTTGGATTAGCTGGAAACTGGGGACAGCTCTGGAGTTTGGGACCCTCGCTCTGCATAACAACAGTGTGATTATTCATGGTGGCTACATGACTCTCTCTTTGACTGGTGTCACTGGGTTCCCTGTTCTCGTTGCCAGCTGTCTGCCCTGCATTCGAATAGACTGCAGACCTCACCAGCGGTGTTTGCCACTTAAGCCTCGTCTAGTGTTACACACGGACACACAACTCTCGTACATCTTTGTATTAAGGCTGCATTCCCGTTTTCGTTAGCCGACCCTTACAAGGGTTGGACTCAATAGTGACCCCAAAGTGACCAGTATAAAACCAGGAATTGCTGGCCCAGCAACAAATTATGAGTTGACCTGCAGCCTTCGTCACCTTGTGTTTTTTGGACTGGACCCTGCGTTTCCGTTTCTATCTCGGTCACACGGCAGAAGGGTGTCTGCTTTTCAGGCGATGATGACACAGGGTGCAATGAAATGGAAACTCCAAGGGTGAGGGGTTAGTGTTCAGTTTCAAACTCTGACTCTCCCCGTACTGTACTTGAAAATAAAAGACGTGACATTTGGACTGACTGGGCTCGGGAAAAACACTCCGTACGTTATGATTTTGCAGCGTGACTTCGTGTTCCCGCTCAGTCACGCAGACTGAGCATCTCATACCAACCTCCCCCCCTGATACAGCAGCTCCTCTTCCCTGTGGGGGGATTCCTGCCAACTGTGGCCATCTTAAAGGAATGGAGCCTTCCAGATTGGCTGCACCATCAACCTCACAGAGTTCTCCTTGTCCCATTATGGGACATCATGACTGAGCGCTTGAATGTTTTGTATTGTTCACCACTGCTCTTGAATATTACTATTCGTGGGAATTAGTATGTAAGTTCATTGCTGCGTTTCCTACTTAAAACAGTGACTAGAATTCAAAGGGTACTTTATTGGCTCTAAAGGATGTCCTGGGGTTGTGACAGACTCTACATAAATGGAAGGTATTCTTCCTTCTTTCTAAGAAAAGACATTTTCTACAGCTTTGGGTGCCCAAGGCACGACATTCAGTGAGGCTAGACTGGCAAATACTATACCAGATGTACTCCTAAGTTATTGCTTAAATTTGCACCCCTGTCAGAATTTACAGTCATTTGATTGGGGAAGTCTTGTGGCACAGTGACTATTGTCACTGTCTATGAACTGGAAACTCTGTTTAAATCCCACCCTGGGATTTGATGGATGGGGAAGATGTGTTCATGTTGTGGCCAGAAAATCTGGCTATCAACCTTTTGAGTTCTCCCAACACACACAAATGACAAGGCACTGAGAGTTTGAGAGGTTTGTCAACCATATAATGGAAAGAATGTTGTAGTCTCGAACACCATGATCCAGAGCTCTCATCGGAGAAAGTTCCCATTCTTACAGCAGGCGTAACTATGACAGCACTACAATCCTAACCAAAAATTGTTTGGGAGCACTCCATGTCCATGTCAACCCAAAACCTAAAGGAAGTGGAATTGCCACGTCAAAGAAATGTGGGGCCTCAGAAATGGGAGGTTAACCTATCGTCCCAGTGAAAGTGCAGCAAGGTTTAGGCTTGCAGAATGGAGTTAACAACAGCACAGAGACAGGAGCCCAGTCCCGGAGGCAAATCAAGAGAACCACCATGGGATAGATGGAAAGGCAGCACTGATTCTCTTCTGTAATCACAGAGAAACAAATACAGTCGTCAAAATGCTCGTGTTCGTATGAAATTCTGAGATGTGTGACTCTTATATGAGATGTTGTCCCATCTTCATTAAAGGAAAAACAGTAAGACTTACAATTGTATCTCCACTGAATGCCTCCAAGTACTTTATAGTCATTGACATACTTTCTGAAGTGTTGTTATGCAGCAGCTGTGGCAGCTAATTTGAATAATCGAATCAGTGAATCCCCACAGCTGGGAAGCAGGCCATTCAGTCCATTGAGTCCACACTGACCCTCTGGGGAGCATCCCACTCAGACCCAAGCTCCCTATCCCTGTTATCCTGCATTACCCATGGCTAATCCACATAAACCACACATCTTGGGACTGTGGGAGGACAGCCATGCAGACACGGGGAGAACGTGCAAACTCCACACAGACTATCACCCAAGGCTGGAACTGAACCTGGATTCCTGATACTGTGAGGCAGCAGTGCTAACCACTGCTAAGCACTTAGCAAACTTTCACAAAGTGCCATATTATAATAAATAGATAATGTGTTTTTTGTAGTGATGATGTTTGAGGGATAAATATTGGCCAGGACAAAAGAAATAACTCCCTACGTTTTCCTAAATCAAATCATGGAATCTTTGAAATCTACTCAAAGAGGCAGAAGAGATCTCTATTTATCATCTCCACAGTCCCAGTGCTGGCCTTAATTTCTGTGGTTAAGCTACAGAGTGGGAATTGAATGTGGAATCTTACAATTACAGAGATGAGCATGATGCTAACTGAGCCAGGGCTGATCAACAGTTGATGAGATGATGGGATGTGGAATATTTGGGAAGCGGTCCTGCAGCTGAGGAATGCAGAGTTGTTAGTGGATTGGACACATACAAGCACCTCAAGACTCTGGTAATGTTGGGTTATGCTCTAGTACCGTTGGGAGCCATGAGATCTGACACTGATAGCATGGAGTGCGTTAAGGGTAGGGGCAGGGAATAAGGTTCACATCATGATTGAAGGAGGTGGATGGATCAAGTTAAAGTAGTTTAACCTCCCTGGGGCTATGTTGAGTCCACCTTGTACCTCTCCCTTGCCAGCATCATCCATATTATTGGACCATCATGATATCCAGGATGTTATAATTGGCCATGTGTGGTTGTTTCATTTCATTTAGTTATAAACAGTGGTTTTCAACAGAATAAACTGACTGCAAATTTAAATTTGTGAAAGTAATATTCAACTCCTTAATTAAATAAAACAGAACAACTTACTGAAATTTAACCAACCTGAGAAACCTAACAAGGAATCTTCACTTGTTGCCCGCTTCATGGCATAGGTACCTGAGAGAAATGCTGTTAGTGACCCCCATGGTCTCTTTCTGCTAATTGTCAATGCAATGGGAAGAGACCACATTTCAGTCTGTCCAGTTGATGTAGCTGTCTTGGTCAGGATGCAAAGCCCTTCACCTTTTATCAGGAGGCACTCAAAATCAGAGGTTATGGCCAGGGACCTTTTCTTATTCATTCATGGGACAAGGGTATCGCTGACTTGACCAGTATTTATTGCCCATTCCTAATTGCCCAGAAGGCAGTTAAGAATCAACCATATTGCCGTGGGTCTGGAGTCCATAATGATGGCAGTTTCCTTCCCTGAAGGACATTAATGAACCAGATGGGTTTTTTCTGACACTCAGCAATGATTTCCTAGCCATTGCTGGACTCTTATTTCCAGAAATTTATTGGATTCAAATTCTACCATCTGCCGTGTACCTTTTGAAGAGGTTGTATCTAGGATGAAGGAGTTGACTTATCAAGAAAGGCTGAACAGGTCAGGCCTTTATTAATGAGGGATAATCTTATTGAAAGATACAAAATTATAAAGTGTCTTCACAGGGTAGACGTTGAAAAGATGTACTAATGGGGAAATCTCAAACTAATGGGGACGTCCTTACAGACTAAAGGGACATTTATTTAAAACTGAGATGTGAATGGGTTGCTTCTCTTAGAGGGTAGTGAATGTCTGCACTTCTCTTGTGGAGTTGTGGAAGCTAGATCACTAAAAGTACTGAAAGAGGATGTGGATAGATTTTCGAATAATTGAGGAGTTGAAAGCTATGAGGAGCTGGCACAAAAGAGGAGTTATGGCCTGGGGCAGATCAGCCCTGGAGGGGTAGGCTTAAGGGGCTGAATGCCCTACTTCTCTTCATGTTTCTAATGTTCTTATGTACCTATGATAACCTCCTGGATTGTGAATATACGCACACACTAATGGTATCATTTGGCTTTACATTTCCATCTCTGATCTCCAGCATCTGCAGACCTCACTTTCTCCTAATGTTCTTATGTACCTATGATAACCTCCTGGATTGTGAATATACGCACACACTAATGGTATCATTTGGCTTTGGGTGATGGTGTAAAATGGGCAATAAAGGATTATGCTTGTTGTACATCTCCCTGATTTTTAGATTATACAAGAAAGAAATTCCAGAGAGCATGTAGTGTGATATGTTGGGACTTGAGATTAGATTCCCTACAGTGTGGAAACAGGCCCTTCAGCCCACACCGACCCTTGAAGAGCAACCCACCCAGACCCATTTACCTCTGATGATAGCACCTAACACCATGGCAATTTAGCATGGCCAATTCACCTGCCCAACACATCTTTGGACTGTGGGAGGAAACCCACACAGACAGGGGGAGAATGTGCAAAATCCACACAGACAGTTGCCCAAGATTGGAATAGAACCTGGGACCATGGTGCTATGAGGTAGCTGTGCTAACCACTGAGCCACCATGCCACCCAGGTTAGTGTTTGAGATTATTTTGGGGTTTGGCATTATGTTGGGGTTTGAAACTGTGTTGGTGTTTGAGATTAGGTTGTGGTTTGAAACTGTGTTGGGGTTTGAGATTATTTTGGGGTTTGAGATTATGTTGGGGTTTGAGACTGTATTGGGGTTCTTGCTGCCAGAACCACCGGCTTTTCAGTCCTTTTCCCACTGGTCCTTCTTTCGATCATGGCTAATGTCTACTTCACTTTGGAAATGACAAGGCCACCAAAGGTATGCGGTAGTTGATTTGCTAGTGACGGAATGGGATATTGGCCAACTTCCTTGTCCTTTCATTAACCAAAGGAAATTGAAACCATTCGGTGTGCTCCAATGAGTTAGGTAATTCAACACAGTCTGGAATTTGAATTGTGGGCCTCCTGGTCTGTTTTTTATCGAACAATCATTAATCCATTTTCCACCAGACTCTGAGTGAATAACTGAAGTTGGTTTTAAAAAAAATTATTAGGTTTCCCCTACTACTTCTGTGAATTTATCCACAAGTTCAGACAATGTTATTAATCTTGAAAACTGTACAGATTTATTTGACTGAAATTCAATCAAAAGAGATGCTGACTTGAAGAAATATTGGTGGGGTGACTGAAAGCTTTCTCAAACACACTTTTTAAAGAAGGATCATAACAGGTAAAATAAGCGATGGAGTCGGGAAGGAATGTCAGTGCATAGGGGTGAGTTGGTTGAAATCATGGTTACTAATGATGTGGTAAAAGGAATAAAAAATGCAGAAGAACCCAGTAAAGAAGGAGAGCAGAGATATTAAAGGGTTACAGGGAGGGAGTGTTATCATTTAGTAGGGTCTGGCATGTTTGTGTGTGGCCAAATGAACCAGGAAGCAAGTGAAGTTTATATGTTTATTCATAATATTAGTGTAGGACCTGGGTGTGCATGTGTATTTATATATGGGGAACAAGTGGTGGAGTTTTGTGATGTGCAAGTTGAAATAAAGCTCACTAAAGAAGCAGAATCTAACCAACCTTTAACCTTGACTTTAACATGGAACTGGTTATAAAAGTTGGAAAGGTTGTAAACCTGGGATAAAGATGATAAATCTGACATGATGGGGGACCGGGTTCCAGCATAGGTTGATGGGAGACACTTGAGATGAGATAGGGCACGGCTAACAGATGCTGAAGGATGGGAATAGAGCTGCAATAGTTGTGTCTGTCAGTGACAATGTATCCAGGAAGTAACTAGAGAAGTTTGAGTTTTATTGTCAGCTGTGTTTGCTGATCACAGTTGGGCCTGTTGAATAGGCGTTACAATTGTCATCAGAACTCATCAGTTTTCACTCAGGAAAAGGAGAATATTGTAGAGGAGAAGAATGAGGTACGAGATGTTCAACTAGAAAGGATCGAGGTTGGTTACGCACAGCTGTTATCAATTCTAGAAGGAGTGAAAGCAGACAAGTCCCCTGGGCTGGATGGGATTTATCCAAGGATTCTCTGGGAAGCTAGGGAGGAGATAGCAGAGCCTTTGGCTTCGATATTTGAGTCATCATTGTCTACAGGTTTGGTACCAGAGGACTGGAGGATTGCAAATGTGGAGCCCTTGTTCAAGAAGGGCAGTAGAGATGACCCAGGTAATTATAGACCAGTGAGCCTTACTTCTGTTGTAGGAAAGGTTTTGGAAAGGATTATAAGAGATAAGACTTATAATCATCTAGCAAGCAACAATTTGATTTCAGATAGTCAACATGGTTTCGTCAAGGTGGTTGTGGTACTTCTGAGAGAGTGTGGCCCTCAGCTGAGGCTGGTCCGATGGTAGTGGGTTATCGTTGATATTTGCTTACAAAGTCAGTTACAGATTTCCTTGTTCTCTCACAGAATATGGTTTCGTCAAGGGCAGGTCGTGTCTCACAAACCTCATTGAGTTTTTTGAGAAGGTGATCAACCATGTAGATGAGGGTAGGGCAGTTGACGTGGTATACATGGACTTCAGTAAAGCCTTTGGTAAGGTTCCACATGGTAGGCTGTTGGAGAAAATGCAGAGGCATGGAATTGAAAGTGATTTAGCAGTTTGGATTAGAAACTGGCTTTCTGAAAGAAGGCAGCGAGTGGTGGTTGATGGAAAATATTCAGCCTGGAGTCTGGTTACTAGAGGTGTGCCACAAGGGTCTGTTTGGGGACCTCTGCTGTTTGTCATTTTTATAAATGACTTAGCCGCAGGCATAGGTGGATGGATTAGTAAATTTGCAGATGACACTAAAGTCGGTGGAGTAGTGGACAGTGTGGAAGAATGTTACAGGTTGCAGCGGGACTTGGATAAACTGCCTGGCAAATGGAGTTCAATGCAGCTAAATGTGAGGTGATGCACTTTGGGAAGAATAACAGGAAGACAGAGTACTGGGTCAATGGAAAGATTCTTGGTAGTGTGGATGTGCAGAGGGATCTTGGAGTCCATGTACATAGATCCCTGAAAGTTGCCACCCAGGTGGATAGTGCTGTTAAGAAGGCATACGGTGTGTTAGGTTTCATTCGTAGAGGGATTGAGTTCCGGAGCTACAATATCATGCTGCAACTATACAAAACGCTGGTGTGGCCACACTTGGAATGTTGTGTACAGTTCTGGTCCCCATATTTCGGGAAGGATGTGGAAGCATTGGAAAAGGTGCAGAGGAAATTTACCAGGATGTTGCCTGGTCTGGAGGGAAGGTCTTATGAGGAAAGTTTGAGAGACTTGAATATGTTAGCATTGGCAAGACGAAGGCTAAGAGGGGATTTGATAGAGACAAAGCTGAAAATGTGTTGCTGGAAAAGCGCAGCAGGTCAGGCAGCATCCAAGGAATAGGAGAATCGATGTTTCGGGCATAAGCCCTTCATTTGATAGAGACATACAAGATGATCAGAGGATTAGATAGGGTAGACAGTGAAAGTCTTTTTCCTAGGATGTTGACATCAGCATGTACGAGGGGGCATAACTACAAATTGAGGGGTGATAGACTTAAGACAGATGTCAGAGGCAGAGTGTAGTAAGGGCGTGGAATGCCCTACCTGCTAATATAATCAACTCAGCCACATTAAGGAGATTTAAACAATCCTTAGATAAGCACATGGATGATGATGGGATAGTGTAGGAGGACGAGCTGAGAATAGTTCACAGGTCGGCACAACATCAAGGGCCGAAGGGCCTGTTCTGCGCTGTACCATTCTATGTTCTATGCTCTAGCTAGGGATGGAAAAATGATTCCTTCTCCTAGTCACCATCTAGCTTGTATGGTTGGATGCAAATGAGATTGAGCTGATGGTGATGCCTCCCGAGTCGAAGAGCTTGCTGGCTTGTTGTACATGCTTGTGACTGAATAATGCTAATAAACTACCAGTCAGTCTGGACAAACTTTGAAAGAAAATCATTTTAAATAAGAAAATACTCCAATCAAAATTCGCCAGTAGATACTGATACATTGCAATCAAAGTGACAAATAGATAAAGCAGTTAAAACAAAAGGGAAACTCTTTTCGCTTATTCTTGTTGACAGTCAGCATTGTAGAATCAAAATTATCTAAAATAATGTGCCATCCTTCTGAGCTTCCTTACGTGTGTAAGATACAGGCAAATACAGTTTGCCTGCTTGAGGTAAAGCACTGAGTGTAGCTGTACAGGCATTTGCTGGGTGTTAGTCAGAGGGTGGAGGTTGCTGTTGAACAAAATAGGAAGATAATAAGAAAGTAATTGTTGTTGCTGGACTTCAGGAATGCAAAGAACATCAGGGAGGAAAGTTACACTGTTTCAGCACACTGGTTAATCTGTTACCTGCCCAAAGACGTCAATAACCAACTTTGGCAAGAAGGTGCTATGATCATGGAACTTGACATTATTGTGGCTGCTGTTGTAGTACAGTTCAGTCATCACAAAATCCAGTTTATTGTCATACTTCTGATGATTTATTTCCAATTGGCTTGAGTCAGTCACCGTTGAACTTTTATCACTTAAATCACTGATGCTGGTATTCTCAGCTGTGACTGAAAGCAGCTAATAGATTGTACGGTATAGTTTTTGAGGTCTTCACATGTGAGGCATGATGTGGAGGTGCTGGTGTTGGACTTGGGTGGACAAAGTTAAAAATCACACAACACCAGGTTATAGTCCAACAGGTTTATTTGGAAGCACTAGCTTTTAGAGCACTACTCCTTCATCAGGTAACTAGTGGGGCAGCAATATAAGACATAGAATTTATAACAAAAGATTATGTATATCATTTCAGCTGCGTGAAACTGTAATCTTTTGCGATAAATTCTGTGTAATATGATCTGTTCCACAGCTACCTGATGAAGGAGTCATGCTCCGAAAGCTAGTGCTTCCAAATAAACCTGTTGGACTATAACCTGGTGTTGTGTGGTTTTTAACTTTGTCCACATGTGAGGTGAGAGATAATAATAATCTTTTGAAGAATTCAGAATAAAGGAGTTACATGAAGTATTTCATTTTCTCCTTGTTCAGGTGCTGACTGAAATTTGGGTTGGTTTTACATGGCCTTAGCTTGGTAATGTGAGATAGACTCATAGAGTCATACAGGATGGAAACATACTCGTCGGTCCAACCCGAACATAATCCTACACTAAACTTGTCCCACCTGCCAGCTCCTGACCCATATCCTTCCAAACCTTTCCTATTCACGTATCCATCCAATTGTCTTCCACATATTGTAATTGTACCCGCATCAATCACTTCCTCAGGAAGTTTATTCCACACGCGAACCACCCTCTGTGTAAAACATCTTACCTCTTTTTTAAATCTCTCTCCTCTCACCTTAAAAATGTGCCCCCTTGTCTTGAAATTCCCCATCTTATGGAAAAGAGAATTACCATCAACTCTATCCGAACCTCTCATTATTTTATAAACTGCTATCAGATTACCTCTCAACCTTCTGCGCTCCAACGACAAAACGTCCCGGCCTATCCCATCTTTCTTTATAACTTGAACCTTCCATATCCGGCAACATCCTGGTAAATCTCTTTGAACCCTCTCCAGCTTGACAATATCCTTCCTATGACTGAGCGACCAGAACTGGACACAGTATGGATCTTCTCAAAACTTGCTAGGACGCAGTATTCCAGGAGAAGTACAACCTCAACATAACGTCCCAATCCCTATACTTGAGATGTTATCAGAAACTGTAGTCATGTTAGCCTTAATCTACCCTCCACCCTGGCTGAAAAAGCCCTTGTGATATTTTGCTCTTGGCTGCCTATGGACAAGGTCTTGCATGATTTACCTAATGTGCATTACCTAATGTGCATAAAGTGTTTTCTGCTTTCGTCTTAGATTTCCAGCAATCTCCATTAAAATCATTCCTGTTTGCTTAGCCCTAGTCTCACATACAATCCTTTTGCATCGGAGTTTCCCAGAGCGAGCTGGAATAGAAAGTGGGAAACAGCAAACAACTGGAATTTTGGCTGAGTACAGGGCCTTAGTTTATAAAGAGATGAGTCTGCTGCCCAAGTGGCAGGCAAAGGCAAGAGAGTATGGGTGGGTTGTCTTCCCCCTTGGACAACACGGAATGAGCCATTGGCTGCTGCTGGCCGCCAACTCAAGCCGTAAAGAAGGTGGGGAAAAGTGATGGAGGGGTATGTCTAAAAGATTGTGAGCGGACGCTATGGATTTTGGATGGAAACACTTCTGTGAATTGCCCGTTTCCTATTTTACAAGAAATGCAAGAAAATGTCTCTGCAAGTCTCTTATTCTCGACCTTAACATTCCTTGGTCAGAGCAATGTGTGCTTCTCAAAATTCTGTAATATGGATATTGTTGGGATGCTGTATTTTGTTTTTTGCGGGTATATGCAGACTGTGTGGGCAAATATTACAACTGAAAACCAAAGCCGCAAAAGCAACATGGCTACACATTTTGTGGGGGGATGCCTGGAGAAATGAACACAAATACATTCAAGAAACCCAATTGGATACTGAATTTAAAAAATATCACCTGCATTTAACTAACTTCATAACATTTCAGGGAAAATAAAGAGTTTGCTCCGTTTGCTTGTCTTGCAACACAGCAGGAAGCTGACCACACACATTTGAAGTTATAAAAGTGTGGTGTTGGAAAAATATAGCTGGTCAGGCAGCATCTGAGGAACAGGGTGGATAGGTGGGAAGGAAAATGGACGAGTAGGACAGTTCACGAGGGTGTTGCCAAGTTAGAGGGTTGGATTTGGGATAAGGTAGATGGGAGAGGAGGAAACTGATGAAATGGAGCCAAATCTATATGTGAAGGTAGCTATCAGTTGTTTGTTATTCTTTCACAAGATATAGGCGTTATTGGCTAAACCAATGTCTACTGCCCATCCCTAGCTGTGGAGGAGGGTTGTAGTCAGCTGCCTTCTTGAACTGCTGCAGTCTATCTGATGTAGGGACACCCACAATGCTGTTGGGGAAGGTGTTTCAAGACTTTGACCCAGTGACACCAAAAGAGCAGTGATGTGTTTCTAGGTCAGGATGATGAGTGGCCTGAGGGGATCTTGAAGGTGGTCATGTTTCCATGCATTCGCTGCCCTTGTCCTTCTACAACAGAGGTTGTCAGTTTCAGAAGAGCTGCCAATAGAGCTTTGGTGAATTACAGCGGCACATCTTGTACTTGATATGAGGTTTGGATGTTAAAGATGGGGTGTTAAGAGAGCAGGTTGCTTTGTCCTGGATATTGTTGAGCTTCTTGACTCTTGTTGGAGCAGCACTTATTGATGCAAGTGGATTCCAAAGCCAGGGCTGACAGTTTAAAGGTACAAGGAAGACCATTTAAGACTAAGCTGAGGAAAATCTCTTCAGCCAGAGAGTGATGAGCCTGTGGCAATCTCTGCCATATAAAGCAGCTGAGGCCAAAACATTGAATGTTTTACAGAAATAGTTAGACATAGTTCTTAAGGCTAAAGGTATCAAAAGGTATTCAGTTCTGGTCTCCCCATTATCGGAAGGATATTGTGACACTTGAAAGGATTCAGAAAAGATTTACAAAGATGTTGCCAGGGTTGGAGGGTTTGAGCTATAGGGAGAGGCTGAATATGCTGGGGCTATTTTCCCTGGAACATCGGAGGCTGAGGGGTGACCTTATAGACGTTTATAGATGCATGGACAGGGTAAATAGACAAGCTGGGGAGTTAAGAACTAGGGGCATAGGTTTAGGGTGAGAGGGAAAAAGATGTTGCCAGGGTTGGAGGGTTTGAGCTATAGGGAGAGGCTGAATATGCTGGGGCTATTTTCCCTGGAACATCGGAGGCTGAGGGGTGACCTTATAGAGGTTTATAGATGCATGGACAGGGTAAATAGACAGGCTGGGGAGTTAAGAACTAGGGGCATAGGTTTAGGGTGAGAGGGAAAAATTTAAATGGGATCAAAGGACTAACTTTTTCACGCAGATGCTGGTGCGTGTTTAGGATGATCTGCCAGAGGAAGTGGTGGAGGTTGGTACAATTACAATATTTAAAAGACACCTGGATGGATATATGAATAGGAAGGGTTCAGAGAGACATGGGCCAAGTGCTGGCAAATGGGATGAGATTAATTTAAGATATCTGATTGGCATGGACGGGTTGGACTGAAGGGTCGGTTTCCTTGCTGTACATCTCCATGACTCTATGACTACTGATCAATAGTAACTGCAGGATGTTGACAGTGGGGGATTCAGCGATGCTAGCAGCATTTAATATGAAGGGGAAAGGTTCAGATTCTCTTTCATTGGAGACGTTCATTGCCTGGTACCATGTGGCATGAAATTTACTTGCCACTTGTCAGTCCAAGTTTGAATCTTGACGACATCTCGCTACATATGAACACAGATTGTTTCAGCGTCTGAGGAGTTGAGAGTGGTGCTGAGTATTGTACAATCGTGGGTGAGCATCTCCACTTAGTCATAGAGTCATAGAGTCATAGAGATGTACAGCATGGAAACAGACCCTTCGGTCCAACCCGTCCATGCCGACCAGATATACCAACCCAATCTAGTCCCACCTCCAGCACCCGGCCCATATCCCTCCAAACCCTTCCTATTCATATACCCATCCAAATGCCTCTTAAATGTTGCAATTGTGCCAGCCTCCACCACATCCTCTGGCAGCTCATTCCATACACATACTACCCTCTGTGTGAAAAAGTTGCCCCTTAGGTCTCTTTTATATCTTTCCCCTCTCACCCTAAACGTATGCTCTCTACTTCTGGACTCCCCGACCCCAGGGAAAAGACTTTGTCTATTTATCCTATCCATGCCCCTCATAATTTTGTAAACCTCTATAAGGTCACCCCTCAGCCTCCGACGCTCCAGGGAAAACAGCCCCAGCCTGTTCAACCTGTCCCTGTAGCTCAGATCCTCCAACCCTGGCAACATCCTTGTAAATCTTCTCTGAACCCTTTCAAGTTTCACAACATCTTTCCGATAGGAAGAAGACCAGAATTGCATGCAATATTCCAACAGTGGCCTAACCAATATCCTGTACAGCCGAAACATGACCTCCCAACTCCTGTACTCAATACTCTGACCAATAAAGGAAAGCGTACCAAACGCCTTCTTCACTATACTATCTACCTGCGACTCCACATGCAAGGAGCTATGAACCTGCACTCCAAGATCTCTTTGTTCTGCAACACTCCCTAGGACCTTACCATTAAGTGTATAAGCCCTGCTAAGATTTGCTTTCCCAAAATGCAGCACCTCGCATTTATCTGAATTAAACTCCATCTGCCACTCCTCAGCCCATTGGCTCATCTGGTCCAGATCCTGATGTAACCTGAGGTAACCCTCTTCGCTGTGCACTACAGCTCCAATTTTGGTGACATCTGCAAACTTACTAACTGTACCGCTTATGCTCGCATCCAAATCATTCATGTAAATGACAAAAAGTAGAGGGCCCAGCACCGATCCTTGTGGCACTCCACTGGTCACAGGCCTCCAGTCTGAAAAACAACCATCCACCACCACCCTCTGTCTTCTACCTTTGAGCCAGTTCTGTATCCAAATGGCTAGTTCTCCCTGTATTCCATGAGATCTAACCTTGCTAATCAGTCTCCTATCGGGAACCTTGTTGAACGCCTTACTGAAGTCCATATAGATACATCTACTGTTCTGCCCTCATCAATCTTCTTTGTTACTTCTTCAAAAAACTTAATCAAGTTTGTGACACATGATTTCCCACACACAGAGCCATGTTGACTGTCCCTAATCAGTCCTTGCCTTTCCAAACACATGTACATCACATCCCTCAGGATTCCCTCCAACAACTTGCCCACCACTGAGGTCAGGCTCAATGGTCTATAGTTCCCTGGCTTGTCTTTACCGCCCTTCTCAAACAGTGGCACCACGTTTGCCAACCTCCAGTCTTCCAGCATCTCACCTGTGACTATCGATGATACAAATATCTCAGCAAGAGGCCCAGCAATCACTTCTCTAGCTTCCCAAGTTCTCGGGTGTATCTGATCAGGTCCTGGGGATTTATTCATTTTTAACCGTTTCAAGACATCCAGCACTTTATCCTCTGTAATCTGGACATTTTGCAAGATGTCACCATCTATTTCCCTACAGTCTATATCTTCCATGTCCTTTTCCACAGTAAATACTGATGCAAAATATTCATTTAGTATGTCCCCCATTTTCTGTGGCTCCACATAAAGGCCGCCTTGCCGATCTTTGAGGGGCCCTATTCTCTCCCTAGTTACCCTTTTGTCCTTAATATATTTGTAAAAACTCTTTGGATTCTCCTTAATTCTATTTGCCAAAGCTATCTCATGTCCCCGTTTT
>NC_057734.1:39412418-39426547 GCF_004010195.1 Chiloscyllium plagiosum
GGTGATCATCCCTTTCTTAGTTCTCAGTTCCATTCAAATAACTTCCCTGGATGTATTTCCAGGAATATCTTCCCTCAGCACAGCTGTAATGCTATCCCTTATCAAAAATGCCACTCCTCCTCCTCTCTTGCCTCCCTTTCTATCCTTCCTGTAGCATTTGTATCCTGGAACATTAAGCTGCCAGTCCTGCCCATCCCTGAGCCATGTTTCTATAACTGCTATGATATCCCAGTCCCATGTTCCTAACCATGCCCTGAGTTCATCTGCCTTCCCTGTTAGGCTCCTTGCATTGAAATAAATGCAGTTTAATTTATTAGTCCACCTTGTCCCTGCCTGCCCTGACTGTTTGATTCACTTCTGTTCTCAGCTGTACCAGTCTCAGATCGATCTCTTTCCTCACTATCTCCCTGGGTCCCACCCCCCCACTTTACTAGTTTAAATTCTCCCAATCAGTTCTAGCAAATTTCCCTGCAAGTATATTAGTCCCCTTCCAATTTAGGTGCAATCTGTCCTTCTTGTACAGGTCACTTCTACCCCAAAAGAGATTCCAATGATCCAAAAATGTGAATCCTTCTCCCATACACCAGCTTCAACGTTTCGGGCATGAGCCCTTCTTCAGGAATGTTGATTCTCCTGCTCCTTGGATGCTGCCTGACCTGCTGCACTTTTCCAGCAACACATTTTCAGCTCACTAGCTCGTAGCACTCATATTACTACCCTTGAGGACTTCCTTTTTAAATTTCTGCCTAACTCTCTGTAATCTCCCTTCAGAATTTCAACCTTTTCCCTTCCTATGTTGTTGGTTCCAATGTGGACAATGATCCTCTCCCCCGTGAGAACATTCTGCACCCTCTCTGAGACATCCTTGATCCTGGCACCAGGGAAACAACACACTATTCTGCGTTTTCTCTGCTGGCCACAGAAACATCTGTCTGTACCTCTGACTACAGAATCCCCTAACACAATTGATCTCTTGGAAGCTGATATACCCCTCATTACATTAGAGCCAGTCTCAATACCAGAAACTTGTCCGTTCGTGCACTTCTGACCATATGATGGAGAGGAGGTAATTGATGAAGCAATTGAAGATGGTTAGGCCTACGACACTCCCCTGAGCAGCATTCCCTCTAAACTGCACATGACTGCTCAGAGATTCTGTGCATGGTGCTTGCATACCAATCACCATGCCAACACATTAACTTCCGATTGCAAAATCTACTGCCATGTATGAACCTCAGTGGAAAGAAATTTTGGGAGAATATAGCTTACGAACATCATCAGCTATATCCCAAGCCAACTTCCAACAAATACAACCATCTTCTTGTGCGCTAAAAGTCAAATTTGGGATTGAAAACCAGTCTTGTAATTGTGAACATGACAGTTAACATTAGTTGTTGCTGACGCCAGTCTGATTTGTGAATATCTTTTAGGGAAGGGAGTCTGCCATCCATTCCTGGTCTCACCCACCTGGGACTCTTGATACACAGCAATGTGACTCGAAATGTCCTCTGAAGTGTCGTAACTAGCCACTCGGTTCAAGGGAAATTAGGAAAAGGCAACAAACGCTGGGGCCCAGGTAGCTACACCCATGAAAAATATAAAGGGAGAAAGAAAGAAAGTATGACTCCAACCATTGGAAAGATTTCCTTTGATTTCTGTTGACTCCAATTTTCTAGAGTTCCTTTGCCATGATTACCTTTTGCTCTCTCCATGTAACAGAAATTAAGTCTATGGATTCCGTCAGAGTGAAGATCTCTTGTGGGTTTATCTACAGCTAAACCTATGGCATACAATGCAGAATAATCTCTAGACACATACTTGGCTAAAGATGCTACAGGGCAGAATTGCTGCATGCTCTGGTCATATGATGATATTCTGGCACTGGCCCTCCCTGTCTGTTGAGCTGTTAAAGCAACACCTCTCTTAAAACACTGATACAACAGCCACTTCTTTCAAAGGACATACCTCAAACATTAAAAGTGAAAGCATATAAACATTGGGTCATGGCAAAATTAGCTATACAGAGATAAGAATTGTAAAATCAACAAGTACAGAGATAAATGTTGTAAAATTTAGTCTAAGAGTCCATATCTTGTTTTGGTGCTTGAACGAAAACTTTTCCAGAACTCATTAGGGTGTAACGATTAGGAGATGCTGATTATGCCCTTGGGTGTTCTTGTTTCACAGATGCACTGTCAGCTGTTGACTGTTGTCCTGGAGGTCTGGCACACCGTCATCAGTTGGGTGTGTTGCTTCATATCTCCTGTGCGCAGTTGGTATATTGTGCAATTGTAGCTGGCTCTGTTCCCCCGCAATGTTGCTCAGCTGTGCGCTATTACTTGTAAGACCTCTGCTCACTGCATTTTGGATAACTCTGCAGCTAGCCAGGCTCCCATTGTAGAGAGCACATGTTACTGATCTTTGGTCCCACATGTACCTGAGGTAGTTCCACACCTGCACGTCAAATCATGTGCCATCTTTATCTTCCCTTGTCTGTTGGGAAGTATGTCCTACATCAAGAGAATTTGTTCTGATGGTGCCTTGGAAAGACCATTCTCACTTACCTTGCAACGGTAACCCTGTAGCCAGAGATGTAGCTCTGGGATGTTGAGTGGCAACACAAACACGCTACTTCATTGTCCCAGCCTTAAGAAATTGTGATTTAATGTTACACACCAATTTTTCAGCAACATCATTTGGCCTGGTAAAATGCGATGTTACATGATTCACAGCCAATTTTACAGCTGAGTCCCTGAAAACTCTGACTCTGTACTGCAGCCCATTGCCAGAGATGATTTCTTCAGGGGTCTCGATGCTTAATAATTTATGCGATGTCATCTCCAACGGTTTGTGATTAGTTTCTACAGAGAGCTACTTACCAAAACGTTGAGTGTGGGATCTCATGATCCCAAATACCAAAGTGAGTGTATCATGCGATTATATTGGAGTAATCGAATAATTCCTGAGACAGGCTTTTGGATTGGAATGCAAACAAGAGCTGAGTGAGCAGGTTATTGCTGAACAGGTGACACTTCATTTCACTGACAATGATACTTTCCATGACTTTGACTAATGATCTCAAGTAGACTGATAGGGCAGCATTTGCCCAGGTTGAATTTGCCTTGATTTTATGGATGGGAATAATTTTCCACATTGCTGGATAAAAAGGTCAGCATTTGAGGATATATTGGCACAACAGGGCCAGCTCTAGAATTCAAGTCTCCAGTAAATGGGCTAGTCCCTTGGGCATCGACCCTCCAGCACTCACAGCTGGAGGATACATGGTGGTCCTCTAATATGGAGGAATGTATGGCCCAGTGTACCCCTCAGAGAAATTCTGAGGTTGACACCTTCTGGGCTCAGGCATCACGCCAGCATAGGGCCTCTAATGATTTGGAGGAAATGCCCCTCTCCCCTTCATCCTGCAGTGCTTTATCTCTCTCTCTGTCTTGTTCTAGCAGTAAAAATGGGAGCAGACTGTGTGGGATATGGTGTGTGGAGCTCACTTCCATTCCAATAAGGTTGAATGAAGAGGCAGTGATAGAGACAACAAGGGGAACTGGTAAGAAGAAGTTGGTAATGATGAGAGTGCCACCCAAGATGCATAGTCATTGACGAGGTCTCTCTGTATGTAGTTTAATTTTCGGGGGGAGAGTCACAAGACAACTTATTTGAAAGCAAACACGACAGTGGTGTTAGTGACATCAGCATTGCACAGCCTTCTGGTCTTCAACACTAATGAGGTCCTGGTGAATCTTGCACAGGTCCCAGCAGAATCCATAGGCCCTCCTTCCCCCACAGTCTTACCTCAGACAGGAGCAATAGGAAGAGGTGTCTAAGGGAGGAATGTAATATGTGATGAGTGGATCCATCCTTTGAAACAGATACTGCAAACCTGGTGGGTTTTTTCTTATGTTTAGAGAGAGAGAACACAGCCCAAATGTGCAGGAGGACTGTCCAAGCTCCAGGCTTCTGAGGAGAAAGCACCTTGGGTGAAGGGCAGTCAGTCACACTCACAGAGACAATAGGCTGCCTGTGTGATGCAGGATGTTGAGAGCCACAGATTGGAGGCTGTTACTTGGAGAAGGGACTCTGGATAGGATCCTACCTGCCAGAGTTCCCTGAGGCTGTGACTGGAGGTGTCCATGCAGCAGTAGGGACTGTGCTGAAGTCCTAAGTAAGGGTAACTGACCTAGAAGCGTTTAATCCTCTTTCTCACCTGCTGAATTTCTCCAGCAATTTCTAACGTTCTTTTTTTGTTTGGTTCACACTCTTTTTGTACCTGGTCAAGTTGTTTCTTGAGGGTATGGAATGTTTGTCGGTATGCCGCTGTTACTAAATAGTACACACTAAGAGTAACCTCTTCTGCTGCTTCATGGTCAGTGGTACTCTGCTCAGACATGAATGAGTAAACTTGATAAGCTTTCTCTGTCAGTCAGTTCTGTAACAACAGTGAACATTGCTGGCTGAGTTAAAAATCACACAACACCAGGTAATAGTCTAACAGGTTTAATTGGAAGCACTAGCTTTCGGAGCGCCGCTCCTTCATCAGGTGGTAGTGGAGGACACAATTGTAAGACACAGAATTTATAGCAAAAGTTTACAGTGTGATGTACCTGAAATTATACATTGAAAAATACTTTGATTGATTAAGTCTCTCATCTGTTAGAATGACCATGATAGTTTCACTTCTTTCACATGTAAATCACAAAACGTTTTTTAAAAGTTACATTCTCAGGTTAACTGGAACAATTGGTGTCAGCCAGATAAAATGTTAAGCTGTTGAAGGTGCTAGCCCCCTGTGTTCCCTGTCTGTGCCATAATGTTTAGACTGATTCTAATCTAAAAAGTGAGTTAACAGAGTCTTACATGGATTCATGTGGGACTAGATTGGGTTGGGATATCTGGTCGTCATTGACGAGTTGGACCGAAGGGTCTGTTTCCGTGCTGTACATCTCTATGACTCCTGATTATGGTCGCGGTAGTCCTAGAGCAGTGGCCTCGGGTTATTGGTGAGGCAGCAGTGGCAGAGCAGGGGACTCCTGGTTGTGGAGTGAGTGTATGTTCCATGGCGTCAGTGAGATGGGCCCAGTGGCGAAGAGATGGCGCCTAAAGAGTGGTGTTGGTGTGTCCAGCACAGGTGGTGGTGAGGCAGTGGAGGTCTCCCTTCCAGATACTGGAGGCTAGGTGATTGCATAGACTGGGCCAGAAAAACTGTCATTCTTGTTAATTTCTTTATTTTTCTAATTTATTCCTATGATCTGTAATGGTGGACTTTTTACCTTTTTATTTCTCTATGTTTTTTCCCCCAAGAATTTGTTCTTAAAAACCTGTACCCTTCTACCTAAGATGGCACTGTAATGTGGCAACTTCTAAACTTTTTACTATACTTATTTGAGTACATGTGACAATAAAGCTAATTCAATTTAATTCAACTTACCATCCTCTGACTGAAGAAATTTCTCTTCATCTCAGTCCTAAATATCTTGTGTTTGAAGTTCTTTATTTTTTAAAAACAGCTTTTCAAAGAACAATTTGATTCCCCATTCCAAATCTTTCCTTAATCAGTGGGTTCTAATCATATCAGGGGTTAATGTCTCCTTTCTTTACTCATCCCACTCAGTCAGTCACAAAAAATATTCTTTCCTTTTTTCTTTTCAGCGCATACTCAATTCAACTTATTAAACCAGATCAAAAATGAAGGAGAACCAATTCCAAGGTTTAACTGAGTGAAAGAGAATGATTGCTGGATGGGTGACATGGTGGCTCAGTGGTTAGCACTGCTGCCTCACAGCGCCAGGGACCTGGGTTTGATTCCTGCCTCGCGTGACTGTGTGGAGTTTGCACCTTCTCCCAGTGTCTGTGTGGGTTTCCTCTCGCAATCCAAAGCTGTGCAGGTTAGGTGAATTGGCCATGCTAAACTGTCCATAGTGTTCAGGGATGTATAGGCTAGGTGCATAAGTCAGGGGTAAATGTAGGGGAATGGGTCTGGGTGGCTGTTTGGAGGGTTGGTGTGACTCGTTGGGCCAAAGAGCTTGTTTCCACACAATAGGGATTCTAAAGAGAGTGGAATTTGATTAACTATTAAAATAGGAAAATGTGATGTGAAACACGCACAATAGTTTACAAAGTATTGGGGGAGTGGGTATCTTAGTATAGGCTAAGTTATTGAGTTTGAAGATTAAATTTGAGTCCCAACTATTTGGTTGTTATTCTGTTTCCTCAGCAATGATGAAGCTTGTAGATAATCTTGAATTCTCAGTGAAAGGTAGTTTTACCAAGTTGCTTTTATCATTGGCACTATCTTGAGATTGAGAGTCAGTGGAAGAGAAGAGATTTCAGTCACCCTGCTGTTATCACTCCATTTTGCTTTCTCTCTCCCATTGTTCAAAGTGATCTGCTGAAATATCAAACAATTGCACATTCCAAATCAAGCTCCATTATCTTATTCAAACCGAACATTCTGCAGGTAACCTTTAATATGACAATATGTGAAGTAACTGTGAATAAGACAAGAGATGTGAGTTTCTTAAAGCCTCACTGAGCCTCTTGATTAAAATGCTAATTCCGAGACAGCTAACTTTTTTTTAGATTAGATTAGATTACTTATAGTGTGGAAACAGGCCCTTCGGCTCAACAAGTCCACACCGACCTGCCGAAGCGCAACACACCCAGACCCATTCCCCTACATTTACCCCTTCACCTAACACTATGGGCAATTCAGCATGGCCAATTCACCTAACCTGCACATTTTTGGGTTGTGGGAGGAAACCGGAGCACCCGGAGGAAACCTCTTATATAACATATGGGTTGTCTGTGTTTGCCATGTGCCATTTTAGGCCAGTTACATCCCTTTGAAAATCATTTTTAGCTGATTTAAAATCTTGGTATTAAATTCAAATAATGAAAGTTGAATATTGATGGTCCAATTTCTTTACAATCGTAATATTTATCATAAAATCAGAAGTAGGAATGTTTGCTGAAGAATTTACGGTGTCCAGTTCCATTTGCAATTCTTCAGGTACTAATGATTTGGAGATGCCGGTGTTGGACTGGGGTGTACAAAGTTAAAAATCACACAACACCAGGTTATAGTCCAACAGGTTTAATTGGAAGCACTAGCTTTCGGAGCGCTGCTCCTTCATCAGGTGGTAGTGGCTATAAATTCTGTGTCTTCCAATTGTGTCCTCCACAACCACCTGATGAAGAAGCGGCTCTCCGAAAGCTAGTGCTTCCAATTAAACCTATTGGACTATAACCTGGTGTTGTGCAATTTTTAACTTCAGGTACTAAGTGATCTATGTTCACACCTAGCAAGACCTAGAAAACATTCAGGTTGAATTGAATTGAATTGAATTGAACTTATTGTCACATGTACCGAGGCACAGTGAAAAGCTTTGTCTTGCGAGCAATACAGGCAGCTCACAGAGTTAAGTAGCATAGATAAGTAAATAATAGGTAAACATCAGCAAAAACAAAAACACAGGGACAAGCGAGTGTTAAGAGTTTGAGTCCATTCAGTTTTCTAACAACAGTAGGGTAGAAACTGTTTTGAAACCGGCTGGTGCACGTGTTCAGGCTTCTGAACCTTCTCCCCAATAGTAGGTTAGATTACTTACAGTGTGGAAACAGGCCTTTTGGCCCAACAAGTCCACACCGACCCACTGAAGCACAACCCCGACACCTATCACTACGGGCAATTTAGCATGGCCAATTCACCTAACCTGTGCTTTTTTTTTGGATGGTGGGAGGAAACCGGAGCACCCGGAGGAAACCCACACAGACACGGAGAGATTGTGGAAACTCCACACAGAGAGTCGCCTGAGGTGGGAATTGAACCTGGGTCTCTGGCGTTGTGAGGCAGCAGTGCTAACCACTGTGCCACTGTACCACCCACGGTAGAGGTTGTAGAAAAGCATTGCCAGGGTGGGATGGATCTTTGAGAATGCTGAGGCCTTTCCTTGACAGTGGGCCTGGTAGATGGATTCTATACATGGGAGGTTGGCCTTTGTGATTGTCTGGGTTAAGTCCACCACTCTCTGTAACTGTCTCCGATCTTGAATGGTACAGTTGCCATACCGGCTACACATCAGGTTTGGTCTGATAACTGGCAAATAATATTTACACACACAAATGTGAGGCAACAACTCTCTCCAACAAGAAAATCTAACCATCTCTCCTTGATACTCAACTCTATTAGGATGACTAAACTCCCCACAACATGAGGTGGGGTTTGCTATTAACCAGACATTGAATTGGACTCTCTGTACAAAAGCTGTGGCTACAAGAGCAGGTTAGAAACTGGCAATCTTGTGATTCATTTTGAAAGCTTTTCCACTACCTACAAGACACAAGTTAATGAATCAGGAGTGTGATAAACTACTTCCTACTTACTTGGATGAGTGCAGCTCCAACAGTACTCAGAGAGTCTCTTATAAATGCAGCCCACTTGATTGACACTTCAACTATCATGTCAAACATTTCCTCCCTCTATCACTGACGAGAATTTGCAGCAGAGTGTATCATTCACAAAATACACTGTAGCAACTCACCAAGACTCTCTTTCACAACACTTCCCAAACTCATGTCCAGTTCCATCTAGAAGGACAAGAGTAGCACTTGCATGGAAACGCTATCACCTACAAGTTGCCTTCCCAGTTGTGTACTATTATGACTTGGAAATATATTGCTCTTCTTTCAGCATCATTCGGTCAAGAAACTCTCCACCTAACAGCATTGTGGGAATATCTTCACCACGTTGAATAATAAATCCCCGAGCAGGCCAATTGAGTCCACGTTAATCCTCTGAAGAGTATCACCCCCTTACCTTGTATCTTCCTATGACTAAATCCATCCAGCCTTCACATCCCTGAATGCTATGGGCAATTTAGCATGGCCAATCCACCTAACCTGCACACCTTTGGACAGTGGGAGGAAACCAGAGCACCCAGACAGACACAGGGAGAATGTACAAACTCCACACAGACAGTTGGCTAAGGGTGGAATTGAACCCAGGTCCCTGGTACTGTAAGGTAGCAGTGCTAAGCACTGCGCCACTGAGCTGCCCCAACTAGAATGATTCAAGGAACTAATTTACTATTCTGTTTTCAAGGGCAATTAGGAATGCACATGAACACTTGTATTCTTGTGAAAGGCTAGCAAAATGAATTGATGGATACTGTTGGAAGCAAAGGAGATAGGAGTGGAGTCTTGAAAGGAATTTTGAAACCTCTTAATGAATGTATGTAGCTCCATGTTTTACAGTGCAGAACACCAGCCCTTTAAAGTGATTATGTTTATTTGTAATGTGCCTTTGGATTAAATTTGAGTTTTATTAAAACTGTTGGAACCTAGTTCATTTTTAATAAGTCTTTTATTCCTTTGCTCTGATCTCAGTTGATGTTATTCCTGGACAAGACAGATCCCAGACTGAAATCTGGCTTGATCAAACAAATCATATTTTTCTGGTGTTAACAAGGTGGAACATAAGCACACAAAGCTACAGATTTGGGTTTAACAATAAAATAGAAGTTAATTATGCAAAAGAAGGGAAGATAAAATAAAATAAACCTAACTATTTACATATAATCAAAATTCAAAGATTTCAAAATACACCACAAAATACATATCTCATTCATGTCAACAATGCTCCTTTCCAGCTCTCAGACCAGAGAGAATTCCTTTCCCTTTTACATCTCTCAGGCTTAATATAACTGCAGCTTCAATTTCCTGTCTTGTGAATCTGATAGCCTCTTCCTGGAGTCTTCACACAACTGAGCTTTGACTTTTTCAGTTTCGAATATCTCCTTCAGGGTTTTACAAATACTCTAGTCTGGGATTTGAAAATTAAACTGTTTAGATTGAGGCAATCCCTTTCTTAACGGTCCTGAAACAACTTCAATTTCTCAGGAGCAACTGTTTTGCACATCCAAGAAAGACTTCTGCAAACTGTCCCAAACTGAAACCAAAAACCATTTTACGGTGTCTTCCCTAACAAAACTTCCAGAATCTTCTGTCCGGAAACCTTCACTTTGTTTGTTTGTATACTCTCCTGATGCAAACAAAACCTCATTGCTCTCTGGGAAGTAACTCTCTCATACGTCATTTTAAAAGGAAATCACCATAGCTACAGAAATACTTGCAGGTTAATCATTAAATCCCTCCAGAAACATAAAAAAAAACTCATATGCCACTAATTCAAAGTTCAAAAATCTAAAATAAATGATACTGAAATAGATATAACCACACATTGTATAGCACATTATTTCCAACAACTTCTTCCCCTCCTCACCCTCTCGCCTGAACTATACTGAGGTCTCCTTACTACTGTACTGTAGATACGATGTGTTATTTTATGCTTTGTCAAATGAACTTTCTTTAGACAAGTTGAGAAAATGAATACACTTTGTTTGATCTATTAATACTCATAGACCTTGATATTGTGATTTGGGATTGGTTCATCAGACCTTCACCTGATGAAGATTTTACCAAAACTCTACACTCCCAAGTTTCATACTGGAGAAATCAATGATATTAATGCCAATCACAATGTCCTGCCTTGGCTTGTGGGATGAGATCAGGGTTGCTAACTCTGGCTGGCCACGTCCTTGGCAACTGTCCCATACTGGAACTCCTAACCATAGGTTATCCAACAAACCAATCCTCATTGGCTTTTGCCATCACGTTCCAATGAGAAAGCAAATAGATGCTTCAATATATTGGGCCTGTCAAGCAGCACATACTTCCCATCTTTGATACTTTTCTACCTTATAAAATTATTCAAAGATACTTTAAGGAACAATAGTAGTCTTAATTTGGAGGAGCCGGTGTTGGGCTGGGGTGGACCAAGCTAAAAATCACACAAGACTGGGTTATAGTCTGACAGGTTTCTTTGGAAGCACTAGCTTTTGAAGTGCTGCTTCTTCATCAGATGTATACACACACCCTCTCAGACTTATACCCCATTAAACTCACATACATACACATGCACACACTCTCTCATAGACACTCACACACCCACACACATGCCCACATGCACACATTTACTCATTCACCCCTGCATGCACACACATAGGTTTGTGGGGTGAATTTGTACTTGCAGAATTACATTTTATTTTGTGCAAAAACTGAATAAATCCATGCAAAATTCTGTAAACCCCACTTTAGAACTAGAATCAGTCTGACCTAACATTGGGACACAGACAGACGTTAACCTCACACCTGCATTATCTGAGCTGAGATGACACCTATTGTTAAAGCTATCTTGAGAATGTAATTTTAAAAAAGTTCTGGGATTTACATATGAAAGAACTGAAACTAACATGACCATTCTAAAATATGAAAGACTTAAGTTAAATTTGTTAAATATTACATTCCATGACACTGTAATCCTGTTGCTATAGGTTCTGTGCCTTATGATTCTGTTCCACAACTACCTGATGAAGGAGCAGCGCTCTGAAAGCTGGTACTTCCAAATAAACCTGTTGGACTATAATCTGGTGTTGTGTGATTTTTAACTTAAGAAACAATACAGTTCTTAATGCTTTTTGCCTTGAAGTCCTCATAGGAGTGTTTTTTACATCTACTGTGAGATGCAGGTATTACTGGCTTGGTCAGCATTTATTACCCATCCCTAGTTGTCCTTGAAAAGGTGGTGGTGAACAGCTTTCTTTAACCACTGCAGTCTATGTGCTGTGGGTAGATGCATAGTGCCCTCATGGAGGGAGTTCCAGGTGAGCAGTAAATTAGCCTTCATTCTGGAAGTAGGTTTGCTCACTGAGCTGGAAGGTTTGGTTTCAGATGTTTTGTCACCATACCAGGTAACATTATGAGTGAGCCTCCGGATGAAGCACTGATGGTATGGCCTGTTTTTT
This sequence comes from Chiloscyllium plagiosum, assembly GCF_004010195.1. NCBI lineage: Eukaryota > Metazoa > Chordata > Chondrichthyes > Orectolobiformes > Hemiscylliidae > Chiloscyllium > Chiloscyllium plagiosum. The sequence continues at coordinate 39,424,292 of NC_057734.1, forward strand.
ATTTAAGTGTTTAGGTTTCCTTGGGTTGGTGGCATCATTCCCTGCGGTGATGTCATTTCTTGTGGTGGTGCCATTTCCTGTTCTTTCTCTCGCGGGTGGTAAAGGGGATCCAAGTCAATGTATATGTTGATAGAGTTCTGGTTGGAATGCCATACTTCTAGGAATTCTCGTGCATGCCTCTGTTTAGCTTGACCTAGGATGGATGTGTTCTCCCAGTCAAAGTTATGTCTTTCCTCAGCCGTATGTAAGGATACTAGTAATAGTGGATCATGTCATTTTGTACCTAATTGATGTTCATGTATCCTGGTGGCTAGTTTTCTGCCGGTTTGGCAATGTAGTGTTTGTTACAGTTCTTGCATGATATTTTGTAAATGACATCAGTTTTGCTTGTTGTCTGCACAGGGTCCTTCAAGTTCATTTTTTGCTATTTTAGTATGTTGGAGGGTTTGTGGGCTACCATGATGTCAAGAGGCCTGAGTAGTCTGGCAGTCATTTCTGAGATGTCTTTAATGTAGGGGAGAGTGGCTAGGGTTTCTGGACGTGTTTGTCTGCTTGTTTGGGTTTGTTGTTGAGAAATCAGCGGACTCTGTTCATTGTGTACCTATTCTTTTTGAACACACTGTACAGGTGATTTTCCTCTGCTCTTTGTTGTTCTTTCCCACAAAAAAGCGGCTAATGAACTTGAAGGACCCTATGCAGACAACAAGCAAAACTAATGTCATTTACAAAATACCTTGCAAGAACTGTAACAAACACTACATTGCCAAACCGGCAGAAAACTAGGGGCCTAACAGGGAAGGCAGATGAACTCAGGGCATGGTTCGGAACATGGGCCTGGGATATCATAGCAATTATAGAAACATGGCTCAGGGATGGGCAGGACTGGCAGCTTAATGTTCTAGGATACAAATGCTACAGGTGGGTTAGAAAGGGAGGCAAAAGAGGAGGAGAAGTGACATTTTTGATAAGGGATAGCATTACAGCTGTGCTGAGGGAGAATATTCCCGGAAATACATCTAGGGAAGTTATTTGGGTGGAACTGAGAAATAAGAAAGGGATGATCACCTTATTGGAATTGTATTATAGACCCCCTAATAGTCAGAGGCAAATTGAGAAACAAACTTGTAAGAGATCTCAGCTATCTGTAAGAATAATAGGGTATTTATGGTAGGGGATTTTAACTTTCCAAACATCGACTGGGTCTGCCATAGTGTTAAGAGTTTAGATGGAGGGGAAATTCTTAAGTGTGTACAGACAATTTTCTGATTCAGTATGTGGATGTACCTACTAGAGAAGATGCAAAACCTGACCTACTCTTGGGAAATAAGGCAGGGCAGGTGACTGAGGTGTCAGTGGGGGAGCACTTTGGGGCCAGTTAACCATAATTCTATTCGTTTTAAAATAGTGATGGAAAAGGATAGACCAGATCTAAAAGTTGAAGTTCTGAATTGGAGAAAGGCCAATTTTGACGGTATTAGGTAAGAACTTTCAAAAGCTGATTGGAGGCAGATGTTCGCAGGTAAAGGGACGGCTGGAAAATGGGAAGCCTTCAGAAATGAGATAACAAGAATCCAGAGAAAGTATATTGCTGTCAGGGTGAAAGGGAAGGCTGGTAGATATAGGGAATGCTGGATGACTAAAGAAATTGAGGGTTAGGTAAAGAAAAAGAAGGAAGCATATGTCAGGTATAGACAGGATAGATCGAGTGAATCCTAGGAAGAGTATAACGAAAATAAGAGTAGACTTAAGAGGGAAATCAGGAGGGCAGAATGGGGACATGAGATAGCTTTGGCAAATAGAATTAAGGAGAATCCAAAGGGTTTTTACAGATATATTAAGGACAAAAGGGTAACTAGGGAGAGAATAGGGCCCCTCAAAGATCAGCAAGGCGGCCTTTGTGTGGAGCCACAGAAAATGGGGGAGATACTAAATGAATATTTTGCATCAGTATTTACTGTTGAAAAGAATTTGGAAGATATAGACTGTAGGGAAATAGATGGTGACATCTTGCAAAATGTCCAGATTACAGAGGAGGAAGTGCTGGATGTCTTGAAACGGTTAAAGGTGGATAATTCTCAGGACCTGATCAGGTGTACCCGAGAACTCTGTGGGAAGCCAGAGAAGTGATTGCTGGGCCTCTTGCTGAGATATTTGTATCATCGATAGTCACAGGTGAGATGCCGGAAGACTGGAGGTTGGCAAATGTGGTGCCACTGTTTAAGAAGGGCGGTAAAGACAAGCCAGAAAACTATAGAC
>NC_057734.1:39427206-39462824 GCF_004010195.1 Chiloscyllium plagiosum
ACTTGAAAAGGTTCAGAAAAGATTTACAAGGATGTTGCCAGGGTTGGAGGATTTGAGCTATAGGGAGAGGTTGAACAGGCTGGGGCTGTTTTCCCTGGAGCGTCGGAGGCTGAGGGGTGACCTTATTGAGGTTTACAAAATTATGAGGGGCATGGATAGGATAAATAGACAAAGTCTTTTCCCTGGGATCGGGAGTCCAGAACTAGAGGGCATAGGTTTAGGGTGAGAGGGGAAAGATATAAAAGAGACCTAAGGGGCAACATTTTCATGCAGAGGATGGTATGTGTATGGAATGAGCTGCCAGAGGAAGTGCTGTAGGCTGGTACAATTGCAACATTTATGAGGCATTTGGATGGGTATACGAATAGGAAGGGTTTGGAGGGATATGGGCTGGGTGCTGGCAGGTGGAACTAGATTGGGTTGGGATGTCTGGTCAACACGGACAGGTTGGACCGAAGGGTCTGTTTCCGTGCTGTACATCTCTATGACTCTATGACTCTAATTGAGGGTAATCCTGGATGGTTGGCAACCAACAATTTGAGAGCGTTGTTTCACCTTGGTGATGGTCTTTGAGATATAATTTAGGCAGCTCTCATGCAAGGAATCTGACTTTTGATTTGTGGGCATATTCCTGTCCAACTTATACATCTCCTGAGGATGGTTCACAAAATGCTTCTTTCTTTTCCTTTCTCTTGGAGTAAATATTACAGAAGAGAAGATTTAACAAAATATAAAGGCAGATAAATCCCTGAGACCTGATCAGTTGTTTCCCAGAACTTTGTGGGAAGAGATAGCTGAGCCTTTTGCTGAGATAATTGTATCATTGACAGCCATGGGTGAGGTGCTGGAAGATGGGAGGTTGGCTAATCTGATGCCATTATTTAAGAATGGCAGTAAGAAAAAGCTGGACAACTGTAGACCGGTGAGCCTTATGTCAATGGTGGCTTGTGTCAAGGTTGTTGGAGGGGATTCTGAGTTCGAGACAAAAAAACTGCAGACGGTGGAATCCAAGGTAGACAAGCCAGAGGCTGGAAGAACACAGCAAGCCAGGCAGCAACTGGAGGTGGAGAAGTCAAGTTTTCGGGTGTAACCCTTCTTCAGGCCTGAGGCATTCTGAGGTAAGGATTAATAAGGGATAGTTTGTCTGGCTTTGTTTAGATGGACCATTTATCTGAGGAGTGACAGACGGAGTATAATTTAAATAAATGTGAGGGGTTGCATTTTGGTAATGAGAACCAGGCCAGGACTTATATACTTAATGGTGGGGCCCTGAGATGTGTTGCCAAACAAAAAGACCTTGGGGTGCAGGTGCATAGTTTCTTGAAAGTGGAGTCACAGATAGACAGAATAGTGAAGAAGGCATTTGGCAGACTTGCCTTTATTAGTCAGTGCATGGAATATAGGAGTTGGGTTGTCATGTTGTGGCTGTTCAGAACATTGATGAGGCTGCTCTTGGATTACTGCGTACAATTCTGGTCACCCTTCTATAGGAAGGATGTTTTTAAACTTGAGAGGGTGCACAAAAGATTTACAAGGATGTTGCCAGGACTGGAGGGTTTGAGCTATAAGGAGAGGTTGAATAGACTGGGGCTTTTTTCCCTGGAGTTTGAGGCAGAGGGAAGACCTTCTAGAGGTTTATAAAAGCATGAGTGAATAGCCAAGATCTTTTTCTTCGGGTGGGGAGTCCAGAACGAGAGGGCATAGCTTTAATTTGAGAAAGGAAAGATTTAAACAGGACCTGAGGGGCAACTATTTCATACAGAGATTGATGCATGTGTAGAACAAGCTGCCAGAGGAAGCGATAGAGGTGGATACAATCACAGTATTTCAGAGGCATCTGGATGGGTACATGAAAAGATGGGTTTAGAGGGAAATGGGCCAAGTGCTGGCAAGTGGGGGAGGTCTGACTGGAATGTCTGGTTGGCGTGGATTGTTTGGACCAAAGAGTCTGTTTTCATCCTGTATGAATCTATGACTATATAAATGACTACAGCTCCAAGGTATGTTGGGCAAACTATGTACCCAGACTCCATTTAGTCCTGGGTCTGTAACTGGACATGACATGACAATCTAGAAGTGTTATAGTCTTGTGTAAATAGTACAAAAAGTCAATGAGGTGGAAGAGCTGCCAACATCACAGTTCAAAGTCAACCACTAAAGGAATAAATTATTTACTTTTTCCACTTGTCTTTATGTCAATAAATAATTGACCACACCCTTTGACTGTCAATAATCACTTAATAAATAATTAGCCAGCTCCAAGCTACAAGGAACAAGAAGGTCATGGTTTTATTCCTGGTATGTGCTGCATTAGTCACTGCCACTAAGGAAGCAGCTATAACCTGCCTTAAAGTCCATGGGTCAGCCAGGGGAGGAATCAAGCAAAGTTTCAACTTGTCCAGTTAGCCAGGATGGAAGCAGACGCAAGTGAGGACTGTGTCAGGTTTAGGGCGAATGGAGATAGGGGTTAATATGTGTGCAGATGAGCCAATGAGCTATGTTGTCATGTAATTTTGACCTCAACCACATTCTCAGAGGGACTCTGTTAGAAGGTTGGAACTGGAGCAGATTTGGCTAAAGATGACTGCTGCAAGATCCTTGTGTGTAAAGTGTTAGGTGAACACTGTTTGATAAAACATCATGAGACCTGGGCCTGAGGTCACCTGAAGAACAAATGAAGCCAAGTAACACATGGTGGCAGACATCAATTGAGAGTTTTCTCAGGAGAATCTGAAGAACCATGAGGTGAGATTGCAAAACCATGGGCAAAAATCCTGAAAAGGTTTCCCAAATAACTGAAACTTTAACTTATTTGAAGTGAGGAAAGTGAAGTACATGCTGTATGCTGATAAGTAGCAGCAGGTCATAGAGTCATACTTCTACAATTCGTCAATGTCATTAAAAGACCAAAACAGCTACATCGATGGGAGCCATGGAACGATGCCCAAATACTGAACCGCTTCAGATCTTGATTAGAATCAGCAACAGTAGTTTCTTATATGCTATAGTCCCCATTGTGGAAATGTCCTCATCAGACAGAGAATTGATGAAACCTCCACAGATTTAGTCAATCCTAAATCTGTCTAAATATTGACTAGTCAGTGTTTGGTTCCTAATTTAACTCCAGGAGAAGCCTCATTATTAAGGTTTCCCATTTCCCCCAGTGATCCCAGAAGCTAGGGGAATCGATGCACTCCTTCATTAAAGATTTATATAGATTGGCCAATTCATGTGACCACCACAGGTCCTTGATGACAACCTCTGATGACGAAGAGTCATCTAGACTCAAAACGTTAATTTGCTCTCTTATCATGAATGCTGCCTGATCTGCTGTGATTTCCAGCGTTTTTTGTTTTCAGTCCAGATTCCAGCATCTGCAGTAATTTGCTCCTAATCTCTGCTGCTTTGAGAAGACTTAATATTAGAACTCACCAGCATTCAAAGCCAGCCACATGGAATAAGCTGCTAGAGGAAGTGATGGAAGCTGGTACAATTACAACATTTAAAAGGCATCTGGATGGGTATATGACTGGGAAGGGTTTAGCGGGATATAGGCCAAATGCTAGCAAGTGGGACGAGGTCAGATTGGGATGTCTGGTCAGCATCGACGAACTGGGCCAAAGGGTCTGCTCCCATTCTGTATGATTCCATGAATCTAAGAGCGCAGAACCACAATGTGATTTGGGGAAACTCTGTAGGTTGATCCAAAGATAATTGCACTCCCAACTAAATATCTCACTAAAGTTGCAGAAAAGACAGGAAGTGCCGCAAGATTTCTCAATAATTGCTTCCATGTTGACGTCAACAGTAATTTTCAGTGATTCTGTAAATCAAGAGGTCACTTGCCTTTTAAAGATAAATAAAAAAAAAAAATCAACCCCCAAAAAGGGAGGCAGTGGGATAGTGGCAGTGTTACTGGACTAGCAATCCAGAACTCCAGCCGATGCTCTGGGGACATCGGTTCCAATCCCATCACGGCAGATGGTGAAATCTAACGTTTCCTTAGTAAAATTGATCGTAAAAAACTATCTGGGTTACTAATGCCAACAGTAGAAGGAAATCTGTCAGCCTTATCTTGTCTGGTCTATATGTGAGTCCAGACGTCCAGTTGCAGTTAAGGATGGCAAAAAAAATGTTTTCCTAGCCAGTGACACCAACATCTCCCGAATGAACAAAAAATGATGGTGAAGCCAATCAATTGAAGAAGTTGAATAGTCCATGAAATTGGCACACTGGATCCTCTGTGGCCCAAACACCATCATCTGCTTCAATGACCTTCCCTCCATCATAAGATCAGAAGTATGGATGTTCGCTGATGACTTACAATGTTCAGCACCATTCAGTGGGACTGACCACTCTCCGATCTGCCCTTCCTCACATTCATTCAGAGGCATATTGTTCCTGTTAGAGTAAAAGGTAAAGCTGGTCAGATTAAGAAACAATGGATTAATAAAGATATTGAAGTTCTAGTTAAGAATAAAAGAGAATCTTATTTTAGATATAGACAACTTGGTTCAATTGAATCTCTTAATCAATTTTAAGAGTCTAGGGGCATTCTTAAGAAAGAAATTAGGAAGGGAAAGAGGGGATATGAGATAGCATTGGCAGAAAAGGTTAAGGATAATCCAAAGACACTGTACAAATACATTAAGAGTAAGAGGGTAACTAGAGAGAGGGGAGAGCCTCTTAAAGATCAAGTGTTATGGACTAGGCCAGATCACTCAAAACATTCTTAAGCAGACAGCCCAGATCATAACTTTGCAATTTATTTTGGTAAGTGTACAGTGAAAATTACCCGGATTAAGATGGCTAGGTTGACTACTAGATTTTAAACAGACAAAAATTTATTCACAAAATTACACAATGAAACACAAAGAACCGAAGAAAGAACCCCTACAGAACTCAGTCTATCCAAACTAGACCTAATTATGCTGGTCCAAATATACACAACAATCCCAATAAGCAAACTCCCGTTAAAAACCAGTATAAATGGAGCACATGCCTGCAGATTGAAGTTGAAGGGCAGAAAAAGAGAGAGAGAGGGAGAGTTTCCACACAGCTCACTATTCAACTCTTCACCAGTTCAAGACTGAACTAAGCTGTTCAGCAAGAGAGCTGACGACTCTCCTTTCATTATACAAGTCACTTGGAAAACATGACCATTTTGGCCTGAAGTCTCATGGAAAACATACCATTTTGGCCTGAAGTCTCATCCGCTTACATATAAACAAAAGGCCTCTCAAAATCCTTTTCATCTCTGTACCAAACCAGACTGATCGGAGCGCGGCCTGGTTTATTGCCTCTCTGAACAAAAATCAAGGACAGAGTCTCTTTGAGCCAAGGAACAGCTTTTAGAAAAGAAGGGACTAGCTTTGTGACACAAAGAGGCCATCTTTGTGTTGAACCCCAAGAAATGCGAGAGATACTAAATGAATATCTTGCATCAGCTTTTACCATGGAGAAAGAAATGTAGTCTAGAGTATGCAGATAAATAAACGTTGATTTTTTAAAAACAGTTCACATTACAGAAAAGCAAGTTCAGGATCTATTAGAGAATATAAAGGTGGATAAGTCTCTAAGACCTGATCTAATGTTTCCCAGAATGTTATGAGAAGTAAGGGAGGACATTACAGGGCCCCTTGCAGATGTATTTGCATCATCTATCACCGTGAGTGAGGTGCCTGATGACTGGAGGGTGGCTAATGCTGTACCTTTGTTTAAGAAAAGTTGTAAGGAGAAACTGGGGAACTATAGACCTGTGGGTCTGACTTTGGTTGTGGGTAAATCATTGGGGCTGATTATAAAAGATAGGATTTATGGACATTTAGAGTGGCAAAAATTGATTAGCGATAGTCAGCATGGTTTTGTGTGAAGAAAATCATGTTTCACAAATTTGTTTGAGTTTTTTGAGGAATTTACTAAAAAGATTGATGAGGGCAGAGCAGTAGATGTTGTTTATTTGGACTTTAGTAAAATCTTTGACAAGGTTCTGCATGGTAGACTAATTAGTAAAGTTAGGTCAGGGTGACTTTGCTTATTGGATACAGAATTGGCTTAATGGCAGGAGACAGAGAGTGATGGTGGAAGGTAGATTTTTAGGCTGGAGGCCAGAGACCAGTGGTGTTCCACAGAGATCAGTTATGGATCCTCTTCTGTTTGTCATTTATATAAATGCTTTGGATGATAATATAAAAGGCATGGTTAGTAAGTTTGAGGCTGACACCAGAATTGGTGGCATAGTAGACAGTGAAGAAGATGTCTAAGATTACAAAGGGATCTTGATCAAATGGGTCAATGGGTTGACGGAGTTCAATTTGGATAAATGCAAGGTATTGAATTTTGGTACAACAAACAAGGGTAGGGCTTATACAATTAATGGAGGGCTTTGGGTAGTGTCACATATAGGCAGAATGGTTAAAAGGCGTTTGGCACGCTTGCCTTCATTGCTCAGTCCTTTGAGTATAGAAGTTGGGAAGTCATATTGAGGTTGTACAAGACATTGATGGAATACTGTGTGCAGTTCTGGTCACCCAGTTATTGGAATGATATTATTAAGCTGAAGAGGGTTCAGAAGCGATTTACCAGGCTGGCTTTGGAAGGTTTGAGTAATAAAGAAAGGCTGGATAGGTTAGGACTCCTTTCCCTGGAGCATAGGAGGTTGAGAGGTGACCAGATAGAAGTTTATAAAATAATGAGAGACATCGATAGAGTTAATGTTGGTTGTTTTTTTCCCTAGGATTTTCCCTAGCAAGCACATTCTTAAGGTGAGAAGAAAGATTTAAAAAAGACATAAGGAGCAAATGTTTTACACATTCTCCACATGTGTGGAATGAACCTCCTGAGAAAGTGGTGGATGTGGGCGCAATTGAAACATTTAAAAGACATTCGGATAAATATACATGAACAGGAAAGATTTGGAGGGATATGGGCCAGGAGCAGGCAGGAGGGACTAGTTTAGTTTGGGATTATATTTGGCATGGACTGTTTGGGCCTGAGGGTCTATTTCTGCACTATGTGACTCTATGACACTATAACTCTCAAATCAGATGAAATTTCAGTAGCATTTACCTCAACGTTTCCCGAAATACTGAAGCTTCAATCCAAGAAGAAGGAGAAGCTGAGGCACCTCTTAGCAAAGTATAATCACTCTGAGAGTTTGATCAGTTTCACTATATAGCTCATCCTGCCATGTTTGAAGAGGATGAGCCTATTTCTTTGGAAGCTGCTACGAAAGGAGTCACTCACACACACACAGCTTAGCACTATCGGCCCAGTTTCAGCAGTTGAAGAACGAAGTTCTGCAGTGCCCGACTCTTCAGTTACTGCAGCAGATATTCATCCAGTCCAAAGTGAGCTGGATCCGTCACCTCCCATTCCTTTGTTGCCACTTTAAAATACAGTTGTCCGTTAATGAAGAAAAACCACACATGGAGCTACAGAAGATGTTTTGGAAATATGAATGCCCTCAACTTTACAAGGTGGTCCCAGTGATCTTCCAACAGTCTCTGGACAGATTCAGCCCGGTGAGATCTTGGAACATGTAGATCACAACAAATTCACCATGTGTAGCAAGATCTCTCAGCAACAGAACTTTTCTGTGAGAATGCAGAAGCTACTTTAACCTCACCTAGTTTTCTACAAATACAGTCAGAAAGGACAGCGTTTGATCAATGTAGTTCTGATGACCTGAATGGCAAATCTTCCAGGGTAAGAAACAATGTCTGCAAAGATTTTTGACAATATTTTGCATTCCAGTTAAGTGTTTTTTGAAGAGTCAACCCCATCCTCTGTAGTCCTCCAGATGATTCACTCATCTCTCTGTCTTAAGCCTGAGAGAAAGGCAAAAGAAGCTGAAAGTATCATGAGACTGTTATGAAGAGGAACATTTGATATCTACCAGCCCTTATTGAATGATATCACCATTTATTTGTGTTTCATTGTCAAATGATCCTTTAACTGAAAATATAGAGAAAGTGCTGCGTTGTGTGTCCGACAATACGGCAGTCAATAGGAAGTGGAACCTCTCAATGAACACCATTAGTCTTGATATTGATACAACCATTGCCCAGTTCGAGTCACCATGTTATAGGAAGGATGTTATTAAGCTGGAGGCCTTTCAGAAAACATTTATCAGGGTGTTGTTGGACATGGAAGGTTTTGAATTGGGATATTTTTCATTGGAGTGTAGGAGTTTGAGGGGTGACCTTGAGAGGTTTATAAAATCATTAGGGGTAGAGGTAAAGTGAATAACAGGTGTCTTTTCCCTCGGCTGAGGGATTTCAAGACTAGGGAGCACAGATTTTAAAATGAGAGGAGAAAGATTTAGAAAAGACATGAGGGGCAATGTTTTTACACAGAGGGTGATTTGCACATGGAATGAACTTCCTGAGGAAGTGGTGAATGTGGGTGCAATTGCAACATTTAAAAGACACTTAGACAAGTAGATGATTAGGAAAGCTTGGAGGTCTATGGGCCAAGTGCAGGCAGGTGGGACCAGTTTAGTTTGAGATTATGGTCGGCATGAACTGTTTGGATTGGAAGCATTTGTTTCCGTTCCGAATGACTCTACTAACTACCTGGAGGCACTCATTCCTTTTGGTATCTGGAAGTCTGACATGAAGAGACCCATTTCAGCTCGGAGGCCAGACCATCACCCGCCTACACCGTTTTGAATTACAATATCATAAATATCATAAAGAGTGGCTGAACTGTGAACATCAGACTTTAGGAGGAGATGGTGAGGTTATAGGGACTTTCAGTTGAATGGGGATTCTTAATGTTTAATGATAATTGCTAGCAATGTTCAGAAAATACTTTAATAATTACGGCAAACTGAGAATGTACATGGGAGAGATGTAGAGATAGGGATTGGTGAGTATGCAGATGAGCCATTGAGGTATGCAATGATGTGACTGTAGCCTCAGTGGTCAGGTAACAGAGACTTTGCTAGAAGGTTGAAACTAGAACACCTTCAGGCAGAGTTACCTGCCTCAAGATCCTGTGTCTATAGTGTTAAAAGTCTGAAAGTAATTCTGGCCTGAGCTTATCTGAACAGATCATCCACAAACACAAAGGGTGGGTGTTTCCCCTCACATTATTCTGAATATGTGATGCAAACTGCATGGAATGGACTCAAACATGTTTCTGGAACTGTCATTTTGGCTCTCTGTTAATTCTGCTGTCTCAGCATTTTCTAGAGAAACATGACCAGCTGGATACTGGGCGCAGTTTTGGTCTCTGTGTCTAAAGAAGAATGTGCTGGCATTGGAGGTGGTCCAGAGGAAGTTTATAAGGATGATCCCGGGAACGAAGAGTTTGTCATGTGAAGAGCATTTGAGGTCTCTGGTTCTGTAACTCAACAGAATTTCGAAGGATGAGGGGGAATCTCATTTAAACTTGCAGAATACTGAGAGGCCTGGATAGAGTGGATGGGAAAAGATGTTTCCACTAGTAGGAGAGACTGGGATGCAGGGGCACAGCCTCAGAGTGAAGGGTTGGCCCTTCAGAACTGAGATGAGGGGTGCTTCATAGACTCTTTAAATGGACTGGTTACAAAGGCCCAACAATGTCTCTTCTTCCTCAGACAGCTGAGGAAATTTGGCATGATGGCGAATATCCTTGCCAACTTTTATAGGTGCACCATCGAGAGTATTCTGTCTGGATGTATCACTACCTGGTATGGCAACTGTGCCATTAAAAATCGGAGATGGTTACAGAGAGTGGTGAACTCGGCCCGGACAATCACAAAGGCCAACCTCCCGTCTATAGAATCCATCTACCAGGCCCGCTGTCAAGGAAAGGCCGCCAGCATTCTCAAAGATCCATCCCACCCTGGGAATGCTTTTCTACAACCTCTACCATCTGGGAGAAGGTACAGAAGCCTGAACACACGCACCAGCTGGTTTCGAAACAGTTATTACCCTACTGTTGTTAGAATACTGAATGGACTCACAAACTCTTAACATTCACCTGTCCCTATGTTTTTGTTTTTGCCGCAGTTTACCTATTGTATACTTGTCTAAGCGACTTAACTCTGTGATCTGCCTGTATTGCTCACAAGACAAAGCTTTTCACTGTGCCTCGGTACACGTGACAATAAATTCAATTCAATTCAATTCAACTTTCTTCAGGCAGAGGATGGTTAATCTGTGGAAATCATTGCCTCAGAAAGCTGTGGTGGCCAAGTCATTGAGTGTATTTGAAACAAAGATAGATAGGTTCTTGATTAGTGAGGGGATTAAGGGTTATGGGGAGAGTGAGGATTTAGAAACATATCAGCCATGCTTGTTTGGTGGAACAGATGTAAAAGGCTGAATGGTCTAATTCTGCTCCTATATTTCATGGTCTTGTGATATGGCACGGGATTTATGACAGTGACGCATCGATTTTCCAGATCTGGGGGCCTCATCTGCCTACCTGGAAGAGACCTACGGTAATGGCTCTTCCAATCAGCAAGAGGCTCACTACCACTTTCCTCTTTGCAACAATGGCACAAGAAAATCCAACATTGTTTGGGCTGGTTGAAGTGGTGTTAAATCTATTATCGGGTTGACCTTGTCTCACTGCCTCTCGGAAGAGGAGTTGATTTGACTTGGGAGATGATCGATTGAGATCTCCAGCCCCTGGATTCCCCTCAGTGACAGCAACTGAATCCTGTTGCCTATGACATTACAGATTGCTTCCTGATTTCAGGAAAACTCTCTGCCAAATGCATGTTCAGACTTCCCATGAGAAAAACCATCCCATCCGCTATCTCCTGGTTCCTTTGAAGGCATGGATGCTCTGGATTCAGTTTAGAAACATATACTGGGGGGACTGTCACATGCCAAGAGATTAGAGAAAAAAACTGCTTTTCTGTCTAGAAAGGAGTGAATTTTTGTATGTAAGATTTTCACGTGTGTGGTGAAGGTAAACCAAGTATATCACTGTAAAGTAAAATATAATAAAGGATTGAGGGTCAAGTGAGGCCCCTTGAAGGTAGATTGCATGAAATTCATCTCCATACAAGGAGTGCAGGTCGTTATGCTATAACATGCGTTTCGTGAATGTGAATTCACCATAAAGTGTTTGACAAACTGGGGACACTGTTTCTAAAGCACAAACCTTTAAAACTTGTGCTGGCTGTAACACAATTCCATCGCTAACACTTTAAGTGCCATTTCTAAAGCGTGATTTTTCTATAATGAGGGGTCGCACAAGAATGCAACCACTACGTTATAGAAGAACTACCTGTCTCCGGGTAGGGCGTTCTGAAAAACCCTGACTTTGGCTGCGACAATCAAATTCAAGATCACTTTGAATGGATGAATTCCATTGGATTAAATGACCATCTATAATGTCATTTGAAGAGATGCCTGTTTCGAAAGACATTGCAGGGCAATTAATACATATGAAGCCAGCCATATGAAGTGAGCAAAGGCAGATGATTAGATTGGAAAAGTGAACTTCATTGCTGTTGTGTTCAAACATGGACTGAAACCCAGGATAAATTTATTTTATGTTCTTTTACTGTCTAGGTAAATCGAAAATTAAGTCTTTGATTAATTATTCTCTCCTTTTAATTGTGAGCTCTATGTGAATTAACCATTCTTACCAATGTGTAAAATAATTTCTGGCTTCCCAATCTCCCCTTTATCAATGTGCTTGAAATGTTTAGAGACACCGTCAATCGTAGCACCAGGAAAGCAACATATCTTCCTAAACTTACACTCACTGCCACAGAAACTCTTAACTGTGCCCCTGACAGGAGAGTCCCGTGTAGTAATTGCTCTTTTAAATGTTTTGAAATGCTGCCTAACACAAGAATCATCCCTAGTGTCCAATAACTGACCACCCCATCTATTTTCCTCGATGTAAATCTTACTGTCCAAAGATATTATTCAGAGCTGGAATTTCAAGCCTCGTTTGGAGTTCAAAATGGTGCTGGTGTGAGAAATGTGAACAGCCAGTAACATTAACTTTTGACTCTGTCAAGTACATCCCTCTATAAAGAGCCTGTGCCGTGTGGCAAATTATTCAAGCAGTTTGCTGCCCAGATGGTGGTATTAAAAACTCCTCTGTTCTGCAGTAAGTACATGTGTGCCTCCCAGCAGTGACAATCCGAGTCAGTGTGTAAATCTGCCATTGACCGTGACAATTTGAATTATGTTGTATCTGTGTGCACTTCTGAATTTTTTTTCCATTTGAGTTATATTTTAAAACTTTCTGTGTTGTAAAAATATTGAAACAGTAAAGATATTGCTGAGGCCTGTTGGCGCAGTTAGAAATTATAGTACATGGCCAATATGGAACAGGAATGCAATTTGTGGCCTCATGACATTGGACTCTTGAATTAGAACAGGAGTCAATTACAGTATACAGTGCCAGAAAGCTAATAGTAAAAAGAGAAGTTTGATGTCAGACATAGGTTCTTAAAGCAGTTTTCTATGAATGGATACATTGAATATCTTGACGTTGCATCGTCTCTCCTTCGTCATTGCTGATCCTCAGTTTCCTCAGTTTCAATTGTACATAAAGCTCTCTGTCTGCGTGATTCCTTTTTGACCCATTCATTTGTAGTTAATTGTATCTACTTTCTACTATGGACTTATTTAAATCTGCTGAAGTTGATCAGGTTATTCAATCTGTTTTGTTTATTTGCTGCTGACATTTAATCCTCTTATGTTGTGCTTTTCCAAAGCTGGATCAATAAATGGAGTAATTAGTGTAGGCACTTTCTGTCATCTGATGTACAGCAAGTCACAACTATATAACCGCTGCTACAAACAAGGCCTTCTGATATATTTAATTTCAATTAAATGCCAAAGTATTGGAAAAGAATGCAGTTATTTTCTTTTGAACAAATGTGGATACTATTGATGAAATGTCAGAAGGTAAACCTTAGTAAATGCTCAAACATTTTGATGCACGGATTTACTACCCTCTGTGTCACATAATCTTGGCCTTCTTTCTTAGAATTGGGGACCCAACAGTTTATTTGGTGCCACAAAGTAATTCCCATTTGTAGGATTGTTGGGTCTGCCCTTTCTTCTGTGTTGGGCTTGCAAATGGCTTCACTTCACTCATTGAGCTTTATCACACAGACACACACACACAAAAGCACAAACACACATACTCCCTCTTTCTCTCTCTCTCTCTCACGCACACACATGCACACACTATGTTTCTGTAAACTCAGTTAAAAAATCACACCACACTAAGTAATAATCCAACAGTTTTATTTGGAATCTCTAGCTTTCGGAGCGACGCTCCTTCATCAGGTGGTTGTGGAGCAGGATCATAAGACACAGAATTTATTGCAAAAGATTACAGTGTCATGCAACTGAACTGATATATCAAACAAACCTAGATTGTTGTTAGGTCATTCATCTTTTAGAACGGGTTGCAGGTTTTGGTCCATTAATATGTAAATCCCAGAAATTCTTTTAAGTCACATTCTCGAGATAACTTGAGGTTTTATAACAAAAGGTGACATCTCAGCTCAGACAATGCAATAAAGCTGTGAGGTTAGAGTCTGTCTGTACCCCAATCTTAAGTCAGACTCCTCCACATCATCTGTAAACTCAGGTTTCATTTTATTAACTTAGCACGTTCGTAACAGCATGTGCCCAAGCTGGGACATTAATATATTAACCCCCCCCCGGTCTTCCAAAGTAACAGCAATTAACAGTCTTTCCCCGTTTTCAGACAAGGTATTGGCTATATTCCAATATCTACTGTCAACTGATACATCTTGTCATCCCTGATTCCCAATAGTTTGTCTCCTCAGATCGGTTTACGCTGTTTTGCCGACCATTCACCATGAACCCCATATCATTGGTCACACTTGAATTTAGATCAAGAGGAAATTGTAAGGTATAACCTATCCGGAGAAAATGTAGTTATTTCATGACACTGACGCTAGATATGTATTCAAGCACCTAAAATGTGGAATGTTTTAATGAGAGTGGGCTGTTGGGTAGAAGACATAGAATCCTAGAAAATCCCATTTGCGTCCCTCTATCATTATTTGATTTAACAGGACAGATACAAAATGTTTTTGTTGTTTGTTTTAGGTCTGACAGATGATGGTAAATATTTATCCAGCTTCCAACTTAAATATAAACTTATTCTGCTTTTCTTCCCCACATTTCTGCTGCTAAGACTATCTCTTCCAACTGGCTTGATTGTGTGGGTTAGTGAAAGACTCACCCTGTGGCCTGAAAGTTTTGGATTGCCGGCAAGTGTTTTAGAAGCAGATTGAGTAATAACTTTCAAAAGGGTCTGAATAAATACTGGAAACATTTGCAGGTTCATGGGGAAAGCACAAGAGAGTAAGTCCAAGAGAATACATCTTTCCAAAGGCAGGCACCAACATTAGATTAGATTACTTACAATTTGGAAACAGGGGCACCAACATTAGATTAGATTACTTACAATTTGGAAACAGGGCTTTCGGCCCAACAAGTCCACACTGCCCCGCCGAAGCGCAACCCACCCATACCCCTACATTTACCCCTTACCTAACACTATGGGTAATTTAGCATGGCCAATTCACCTGACCTGCACATCTTTGGACTGTGGGAGGAAACCGGAGCACCCGGAGGCAACCCAACGGGAATTGAACCCGGGTCTCTGGCGCTGTGAGGCAGCAGTGCTAACCACTGTGCCACCGTGCCGCCCACATGATGAGTGAAATGGCATTCCTCTGTGTTGCTATTTTGCAAAGATTTGAGCTTATGTTTCCTCACATGAGTAGTAAAAAGGAGGACTTAGATAGTCAGAGTTGGTGATCTTTAATGTTTGTTTCCTTTGAAGATACAAAGATACAAAGAACATTACAGCACAGGAACAGACCCACTAAGATGGCACCTATACATGATGCCTTTCTAAACTAAAAACCTTTTGCCCCTACATGGTTTGTATCCTCCTGTTTCCTGCCTATTCATATGTCTGTCAAGATGCCTCCTAAATGTTGCTGTTGTATCAGCGTCCACGATGTCCTCTGCAGCACATTCCAGGCATTTGTCACACTTTGTATAAAAAAACTTGTCTCTCACATCTCCTGTAAACATTCCCCCTTTTGCCTTAAACCTATGCCCCCTACTAATTGTCATTTCCATCCTGGGAAAAAGACACCAACTAACCACCGTAGTTTTTTAAAGTTCTACCAGGTCACCCCTCATCTTTGACTTTCAAATGAAAACAAACCAAGTTTGTCCAATCTCTCCTCATAGCTAATATCCTCCAAACCAAGCAACACCTTGGTAAACCATTTTTGAACCCTCTCCAAAGCTTCCCCATCCTTCTGGCAATGTGGCAACCAGAACTTTACACAATATTCCAAATGTAGCCTCACTAAAGTTCTATACAGCTGCAAAAAATTGTGGGCAGAGATCCCTCTGTATGTTTATGTTACTCAGTGTTATGCCATTTACTGTATATTTCCCTCCTGCATTGGGTCTTTCAAAATGTGTCACCTCACATTTGTTCAGATTAAACTCCATCTGCCATTTCTAGCAGGTTTCCAGCCTATCTATATCCTGTTATATCCTCTGGCAATCCACCTCATTATCCGTAGCTTCCACAATCCTTATGTAATCCACAAACCTACATCGGGCCACCTACATTATTCTCTAAATTATTTATGTGTCCCCATTAGTAGGACAATAGGGATCCTGTGCAGAATACAACGTGTCACAAACCTGCAGGCAGTAAAACACCTTCCACTGCTACTCTCTGTCTTCTGTGACTAAACCAGTTCTGTATCTATCCTACTAACTCACTGCAGATCCCATGTGACTTCACCTTTTGTATCAGCCTGCCGTGAGGGACCTTGTCAAAGGCCTTGCTAAAGTCCATGTGGACAACACTCACCACCCTGCCCTTCTCAAACATCTTTGTCACTTCCTCGAAAAACTCAATCAAGTTTGTGAGACACGACCTTCTCCGCACAAGGCTATGCTGCCGATCACTAATAAGCCCATATATATGAGTAAATCCTGTCCCTAAAAACCTTCTCCAATAATTTCCAGACCACTGGCATAAAGTTCACTGATCTGTAATTTCCCAGACTATCCCTGTTGCCCTTCAAGTTGGGATAAATGAGATAGGGAGCAGTCAAAACCTCTGATGCTGCTTGGCAAATTGATGGCATGTAGTACTGGGACCTGTAAGTTACTTGGAATCTAGTTTTCCAACAATTTATTTAAGCTTCTCGTGTTTGATTTTTATGAGGTTCTTCCAATTTTTGCGTTTTTGTATCTCAATTGCATTTTAATACTTGGTCTTGGTTTGAGGTCCTTTGCAGTGAGAGTGTTGCTCAAAATTACAGCTGACGATACTGATGGAGAAATGTTTGTTTTGTTTATTTGTTTCAGCAGTAGGAAAATTATTGGAAAAGATTCTTGGGGACAGGATTTACTTATATATATGGACTTATTAGCTATAGGCAGCATAGCACTGTGTGGAGAAGGCTGTGGCTCACAAAACATGATTGAGTTTTTTGAGGAAGTGACAATTTACAATTAGTTGAGGCTTTCCGAGAATTAACAGATTGAGGATATGGGATTGGAGGACATCATGCAAATGGATCAAACTTTCATCCATGGTTATGAGTTCAGTGCCATGGTGTTCCATGCCAGAGATGCTAAGAGGATTTGTCCTTCTCAAGGGCAGGGAACTTAGACACTGGCTTCATTGTTGAAAGCTGATTGCATCAGTCTTTGCTGGTTGCTCTTTGCGATAAAGTGTGGAGTAGATTTTAGGTTTGTACTTGCTGTGAGCTGATTAATCTTTCAGCGATCTTTCGAGAAAACGGACTCAGCAAAAGATAGGCTTCCATGTGATTTACAAATTTAACACAAAATGAAAAGATAGATTAGGCGTGGAGTCCACAAGAAGATGGTCAGTAACCAGAGGACAGTAAACAGAGTTAAGATATATTAATTGGCAGAAAAAAAATTCAGAAAGAAAATGAGAATTTTTGTTTATTTTACACGGTGAGTTATGATGCTCTGGAATGTACCACCTGAAAAGGTAGCAGGAGTAAGTTCAGGAGTAGCATTCAAAATGGATTATTTATATTCTTGAAGAGAGTTAGTTGCATAAGATTAGGGGAGTGAGACTAATTGGATTGCTTTTCAGAGAGCTGGCACAAGCTTAAGAGGCTAAATGGCCTCCTTCTGTGCTCTAGGACTTTATGGATCCATGTACCTTTTGTTCATGATCTCCTCACCTCTCGGAGATGCATTGGTCATGTCTTTCAATGGTCAATAGCTGTGATTGATTCAGTGGTAAAAGGCAGAGAGTGGGGATAATGGGTTATGTTCTCAAGCGAGAGGGAAGTATCCAGTGGAGCAGGATCTTGTTGGCAAATTGGGATTGGGGACTGAGGTCGGCAGATGCATACTTTTCTGACCCCAGCCATCGTGCCAGCATCCCCAATCTGTTGTGGTGGTCTGTAAGGTTTATGATTGGGGTTAAATTGTGACCTGGTGACCCACCTGACTTTGAACAATAACTAATTCAGCTGTTTGCCAGCACACAGGCGGTTTGATAAGAACTCAGTTGCAACTTATGAGCGAAGATGTGGGATTCATGTTGGACCTTGAACAGCAAAGGAAGGCAACAGTGCAGTGAGGAGCCCGTTATATCTGCATCATTTGACAAGGTGGGCTCATAAAGCAGTGCATGGCTGAGAGGGGCTTTCATCCACAGTGACCACCCATGAGCAAAGTTAATGGAATTAATGGTCTGTGTGTACTCAGCAGTTCCTGACATTTCAAGGATCGTGGGATCATAAAATTAGGGTACAATAAATATTATGGGTAGAGTGCACTGCAAGCAAGCCAACAGGTGGACAGGTAATGAATGGAGCAGGAGGTACAGATGAGAAGAGATTGTGAGAATCAATATCCTCAGTAGCAGGTGCAGAGCCCTGGCCATAAGGAAAGCAGAGGAGGCAAATGAGGGTAATGTACTGACTGAAGAAGCTCCCCCGATGTATCAGAGAGACAATACCAGAGGCAACTGCACCCATCTAGCCAGGTCATAATTGAGATTCTGCCCTCAGACCTTGCAGTACCTCTGGCCGTGCTCTCCTATAAATTACCAGGGCTTTGAAATTCTTTTCACCTGGCCTTTCCAAGGATTTTTGTGGACCTGTCACTAATGCAATATTTCTGAACCCTGGGAGGACGATCAAGTTTAAACTGATGGGGTCCCATGCACAAGGATTCACCTCCATTGCTGGATTTCTGCAGTTCCAGGCCATTATTGATTGCACCCTTTAAGCTGCAGAATAAACAATAACTGAGATGGATCAACAGCAAAACTTCCACTTCCGTGACATTTAGCCAGTATGCAACCTTTACAAGTGCTTCAAGCTCATGTGTGTTGGTATCCTGGCACCTTCCTCCCACAGCAGTCCTGGGGCCCATTGCTCTTCCTGCCAATTCTGCAACCCTGTGGATGGATTCTTGGCAATAAGGGATTTCCATCAATGATGTGGCTGCTGACAAGTTCCAAAACACAGGGGCAGAGGTGCTACAACTGAAGCTGACAAACCATCGGCCTTCTGAAGATGCCTTTCAGATACTTCGCCTCTTGCCAAAGTCCTCGTGTTACAGTTATTTGCTGCACGGTCCCCTGGAGAGATGGAGACCTCGAAGAGATTGAATTGCTAGATCGACCCACGGCTCTTCTGTTGTTGAGAAGGAATTACAAGGCAGGATGGTGGCTGTTTTGCACAGGAGTCTGCACAGGACTCCTGTCTCAGGAGTCAAAGCTGTCATCAGAATGGTGAGAATGCCAGGGCATATTTGATCCAGGTACAATTCACTTGAACTCTTTCCATCCAGCAAGACTGCCTGCTGTGGGCATGGGAACACAGCCAGAAAATGTACAACGTTGAATAGTTCCAGTTTTAGCAGCACTGCATGGTACACAGATGGCACATCGAAAGACCATTGCCTCCCTTTGCCATCTCTCCTCTCCTTTGCGGATTGCCATTAAAGAATGGAAGCTCACTTGTCTGGGATCATGACACAACACCTCCAGTGTAATTAAAAGTTAGTAATTCCCACAAGCCCAAGTCAAGGTCATCAGACAGTACACTAAACACTGTGGTGGCTGTTGGTCTCCCCCACTTCTGCACAGTGTTTCCCTTATGACCCGAGGTGAATGCAGCCTGTTTCCATGTGACCATTTGCTGCTTGGATGCCTTTGATGGTCACCTCGTTGTCAGAATGCTAATAAGGGGTGCTGCAGTGATATCAAGGCAGGGCCAGTCTTCATTACAGGGCCCGGCTGTATTGATGGTCCTTTAGTTGGAGAGGCTGAGGAGGCCAATGATCACAATGGGGGTCCATGAGGGATGGTATCCTCATTTTCAGCAGTGAATGCTTCAACACTTTGGATTGCTTGAATTGAATTTAATTGAATTTATTGTCACGTGTACCAAAGCACAGTGAAAAGCTTTGTCTTGTGAGCAATACAGGTAGATCACAGAATTAAATAGCATAGATAAGTAAATGATAGGTAAACAGCAGCAAAAACAAAAACACAGGTCAGAGTTTGTGAGTCCATTCAGTATCCTAGCAATGGTAGGGTAGAAACTGTTACAAAATCAGCTGGTGCATGTGTTCAGGCTTCTGTACCTTCTCCCCGATGGTAGAGGTTGTAGAAAAGCACTGCCAGGGTGGGATGGATCTTTGAGAATGCTGGTGGCCCCTACTTGACAGCGGGCCTGGTAGATGGATGGTATAAATGGGAGGTTGGCCTTTGTGATTGTCCAGGCCGCGTTCACCACTCTCTGTAACCGTCTCCGATCTTGAATGGCACAGTTGCCATACCAGGTAGTGATACATCCAGACAGAATGCTTTCGATGGCGCACCTATAAATGTTGGCAAGGGTATTCGTCGTCATGCCAAATTTCCTCAGCTGCCTGAGGAAGAAGAGACATTGTTGGGCCTTTGTAACCAGTGCATCCACATGAAGAGTCCAAGAAAGCTTGCTGTGGATAATCACTCCAGGATCAGTTGGACCATAACTTGCATCCAATCCATGAGCTTTCATATAATTTGCACCACTGACTGGTCAATGCTAGAGAATGTAGCCTGCATTCTGTCAGTCTCCTATTCCTGTGTCTGCTCAAATGCAGCTAGCTATGACTTTACATGAGGTTGACCATGCTCTCAGTGGAGAAGCTCATGTTCAAAATCCTGGGCCAATGGCAGGACACATGAGCTGAATGGACATCTCCATTGTCAACCTTGGACTGCACCCTGTCTGAAGGAACTCGAACATATGGACGGACACACACCTCACTCGACTGGATAAGGCATGTTTCCAAGGCTGTATATCTGCCCCCAGTTAAGTCTGGTCGGGTCCATCCTCTGTCATCTGAAGGGCACTATAGCACACTCTGACCCTGTCTTTGCTCCTGCTTGCTCATGATCTGCTTTTTACCCATTGCTGCCCCCATTCTAAATGTGATTGGGGATGCACTGAGGTGTGTGTATCTGTGCTGGTGGATGGTGTGTTTGAATGATGTGCTCGATGTGTGGCTGCAGTTTTTGAGGACTCGAGTGATGCTGCTGTAGCATTGGGCTGCTCCCATTGGTCCTGTGCTAGACATAACAGAGAGATCATGAGTTCTCACCTATGCTTGGCCGAGATGCCCTAATGGAACTGAAGTCTTAGTGAGCTGTTAGATGAATTTCTATTAGAAAAAAAAATGGCAAGCTTGCTAAACTTCTTTTTAACCACCCTGTTAGCTTTTAAAATTTGAGGATTGCACTGTAAAGGTCACCAAAGGTTTTTTTGCAGGTATACAAGTCCCTGACTGGACCCCAAATGCAGTACAACAGGCTGGGAGACTCCTCTTTGCTCAATTATCCAAGTTGTACCTTTTTGCAGGTTCTTCTGTGGGTCCTCACATGACAATTGTATGCGCATATGAATTAGGAGCAGGAGTAGGCCATTCAGTCCATTTGGCCTGCTGTACCATTTGATGAGATCATAGTTGATCTGATTGTGACCTCAACTCTACCTCCCTGACTATTCCAGACATGCTGTGACTCCATGGTGAATCAAGAATGTCTCTGCAGAAATTCTTCTGTTTTTAAAACTGCTCAATGATTCTCTGCCTCCACTCCTCTCTGGGGAGCTTTGTTCCATTGGCTCACAATTCTTAGAGCAGAAGAACATTTCTCATCCTCATCTTAATAACATATCCATTCTTTTTAAACAGTAACTGCTGGTTCTGGGCATGTCTGCAAGGGAAAACACTCTTTCCACACCCACTCAGCTAAGTTCCCCTCAGGATCTTACATATTTCAATATGATTACCTCTCATTCTTGTAAATTCTAATGGATACAGATTCCTCTATTCAACCTTTCTTAAATCAGGAAACAAATGCTAAACACTGTGTTCTAGATACTGTCTCACCAATATCATATATAACTATAGTAATACATCCAACATCAATACTCCATTCCCCTTGCAATAATTGATAACATTTCATTTGACTTCCTAATCACTGTGTGCTAATATTTTGTGATATATGTACTGGGGCATCCATAATCCCACTGTACCTCAGAGTTATGGAGTTATGCAGCATGGAAACAGACCCTTTGGTCCAACCAGTCTGTGCCGACCTTAATCCCAAACAAAACTACTCCCACTTGCCTGCACTTGGCCCATATCCCTCCAAACATTTCTGATTCATGTAATTATCTAAATGTTGCTTAAACATTGTAACGTATCTGCATCCACCACTTCCTCTAAAGTTTGTCTCTACTTAAGTAATTGGATGATTCGGAGATGCTGGTGTTGGACTGGGGTGTACAAAGTTAAAAATCACACAACACCAGGTTATAGTCCAACAGGTTTAATTGGAAACACTAGCTTTCAGAGCGACGCTCCTTCATCAGGTGACAATCACCTGATGAAGGAGTGTTGCTCCGAAAGCTAGTGCTTCCAATTAAACCTGTTGGACTATAACCTGGCGTTGTGTGATTTTTAACTAAGTAATAGGATACATTTCTATCCTCGCTGTCGAAGTGGACAAGTTCACATTGTGTCACGTTATACCCCATATGTCATTTTTTCATCCACTCACTTAACTCTTTGCAGATTCCTTATGCCCTCCCCATTACTTAGTTTCATACCAACATGTTTCATCAGCAAGTTTTATTGTGTGCAGTGACTTTCAATGTGGTATCTTGTCAGATACATTTTGGAAATCTAAGTACACTACATCAACAGGTTCCACTTCAACCAATTGCTCCTTATTTACTTGGAGATCAGCAATACATTAGTCAGACATGATTTTCTTTCACAAAACCACGTTGACTCTGTCTGATTGCATTTTCTAAATTCTCCTCTGCTGGCTTGTTCATAAGAAATTTTAGCATTTTCCTTGTGTCAGAGCTTATGCTATCAGGAGTGTAGTTTCCTACTTGTTGGTTCTCTCCTTTCTTGAGTAGAGAAATTATATTTGCTAATTTCCAACCTGATGGGACTCTTTGAGAATCATGGGAATTTTGGACAAGTTAAAAAAAAGTATTGACCATCTCATCAGCCACTTCTTTAAGACCCTTGATGAAACCCATTGGTGCCTAAAGACTTATCAGCATTTCATCCTAGTCCCCTTTCCCTAGTGATTGTAATTTATTTAACTGAGGAAGTTAGCTAACAGTTAACTAATTACCTCTCAGTGGAGGAAGAGATGTTTGAAGACCGTTGTAATATGAAGGTGGCACCAACAAGTATTTGGAACATGGCATACGTTTCCAGGCATTCACGTCAGAAGGACATGTTAGCCCCTTGGCAGGAACTCAGTGCAAGTTCACTAGAATATTACCAGGGCTTCAACAGTTAAATTATCAGGAGCGATTACATAAACTATAGTTGTATTTATTGGAATAAAGAAAGTTAAGGAGTGATTTCATGGAGGTTATTAACAGTGTGAAGAAAATTGAAGAGTAGATGGAGTGAAATTACTTTTACAAAACTGAGGATATTGAAGATCAGGGTAAAACTTCAATATCAAAATCAGACCATTCAGGAGAGATGTTCTGACACACTTTATACCAGAGTATAGAGGTTTCTAACTCACATCCACAAAATCAACAGATGCCAGCTCAGTTAATCATTTTAAATTTAAGATCAATACATGTGTATTAACCAAGTACATTGAGGGGTATTGAACTAAAGGTTAAAGATAGAGTTGGAATGCATTTCAGCCTTGATTTAATTGAACAGCAGAGCAGGCTTGGAAGGCTGAATGGCCTGTTTATTTTTCAATGTTCCTATGACAATGGCTTTGGTATTTGTTGAGTGAGGGTAATAAATGTTGGTCTAGCCAGTGATGCCCTCAACCCATGAATAAATAAAAAAAATTTCTAAAATGCTATCTGGTTTGCATTTAGCATTTAGAATCATACAGTCATAGAGATGTACAGCATGGAAACAGACCCTTCAGTCCAACTCATCCAGGCTGACCAGATATCCTAACCTCATCTAGTCCCACCTGCCAGCACTTGGCCCATATCCCTCTAAACCCTTCCTATTCATATACCCATCCAGATGCCTTTTAAATGTTGCAATTGTACCAGCCTCCACCACTTCCTATGACAGCTCATTCCATACACTTACCACTCACTGCATGAAAAGGTTGCCCCTTAGATCTCTTTTATATCTTTCCCCTCTCACCCCAAACCTATGCCATCTAGTTCTGGATTCCTCCACCCCAGGGAAAAGACTTTGTCTATTTATCCTATCCATGCTCCTCATGATTTTATAAATTTTATAAACCCCTCAGCCTCCAACGCTCCAGGGAAAACAGCCCCAGTCTATACAAACTCTCCCTGTAGTTCAAATCCTCCAACCCTGGCAATATCCTTGTAAATCTTTTCTGAACCCTTTCAAGTTTCACAACATCTTTCTGATAGGAAGGAGACCAGAATTGCACGCAATATTCCAAAAGTGGCCTAACCAATGTCCTGTACAGCCGCAACATGACCTCCCAACTCTGTACTCAATACTCTGACCAATAAAGGAAAGCATACCAAACGTCTTCTTCACTATCCTATCTATCTGCAACTCTACTTTCAAGAAGCAATGAACCTGCACTCCAAGGTCTCTTTGTTCAGCAACGCTCCCTAGGACCTTATCATTAAGTGTATAAGTCCTGCAAAGATTTGCTTTCCCAAAATGCAGCACCTCGCATTTATGGTTGAGATCAAGAGTCCTTCATGGTAACCTCAACTATTAACAGGAATTGAACCCATGCTATTGACTTTGTTCAGAGTTGCAAACCAGCCATCCAGCAAACTGAGCTAAATGCCCCTACAATGATAGACCAGCCCCTAACCTTACACAGGAAAAGATATTGAAAAATATTGGGAATTAGTTGTGGATACAGTCAGCAGTCTTTTCTTTCTTAGGTTGGCCTTTGGACCGGTGTGGTACTTACATTAAGTCAAACTGATTTTTCCATGTTCTTATGCCGCTGTCTCAAAACCCAAAGGAGTTTTGTGGCTACAACTAGGGAAACAGATGAATGAATGAGTTCATCAGACTCTTCAGAATCATTAACCTCTGCAGCTGAGGAATGTATAACATCCAGGACTGCCTCATCTGTCAGCTCTGTTGTGCAACAGATGATGTTGTCCACTTCAGTACAGATTCCATGGTCATTTTGTCTGTAATTTCTATGCGATTCTCCCACTGGTAAGTGAAGAGAGCCCTGTCAGCTGTCCCCACCCTGCTCCTCCTAGTTCTCAGGGTCTTGCACAATTTTCATCCATTTGAACCTAGCGTCACAAAAGCAGCTGCTGACTGTGGCTTCCATTGTTATGGTCCACATCTTCCTTGTTGTGATCATGGCCTCTAGAGGAGCTGTATTGTACTCCTACTTGGTATCAATGGCCTCAGTAATGGAGAGATCAGCTGACATTGGTAGTTGACATTTAAATTCTTAATCATATCCTGAGCCTTGGACCAGTGACTGGGGCTTAGTTACGCTGCTGAGAGGCAGGAATATCACCTTGATGCTCTTGAGGCCAATGATGTCAGGGTGTGCGGAGCAATTGTCATAACGAGAATAATGTTTCCTTTGTTTTGCTGATACATTTTGTCCACTTTCCTGATGCATGCCTCAGAAATTCTGGAGATCGTCAGATGGTTTTGTTGGCCATGTCTTTGACCTTTGTGAAGTAAGTGGCTTTCTGAACTTCCCTATCACAAGAAGCAGCAGCTTTTTGCTGCAGACTATAACAGTGATGCATTTCTTGTTTCACGTTCCACCATTACACCTTTAAACATTAAAGAACAATCTGGTTAAAAAAGACATTGAAACAGTCCCAAATATTTCACATTACCATATCCTTTGCTGCATATTAGTTGAGGACATCAGTAATAATGTTTTGCAACCAACCATCTGTCTTTGCTACCATCTTCACTTACCACAGGGAATACCTGTATAATGTTGAGCCTCATTTGAATCCATCCTGCCATCCACCACTCCAGGTTAACTCCTGTGGCCTAGCTCTTTACTACGGAACGTCCCTTTCCAGGATTGGGCCAGACATGAGAATATTTTCTGCATGAGTGGTCTTGCACCACATTAGCTGAGCTTCGATGGCTGGATAGTCAATCTTCCTCAAAATCTTCCTTGCTGGAGGGAATCACCATTTGTCAAGTTCTTCCAAGATGTTTGCTTTGTGTTTCAGAATCAGTGACAAACTCGATGGTGGAATTTCTCTTTCTCTGTTGTTTTGCACCACATTGGCCTAACCTCCTTCCAATTGGTTGGGATGGTCATATGACAAAAAGGCATGACTTTGACTAATGTGGAGAGACCAGCCTGCAATTTTGGCTTATCACAGGCATCCTAATGTATTTCCTATTCTGGTGGGAATGTCTGAGCAATTCACTACTCCTGGAGTTATCCAAGTCTGAGTCATCGGGAATTCATTAGGTGGCTGAAATAAGTTCTCTAGCCAGCAATGTGGATTCATCTCTGTAGAATTTCAGACAATGTAAATATGGGTGGAATTTTGAAATGCACAAAGTAAGCAACCAATGAATTAGCAACTTGTCACTGAGTGCAGCTCAAACAGGCACAGGGGGTGGCATGGTGGCTCAGTGGTTAGCACTGCTGCCTCACAGCACCAGGGGCACAGGCTTGATTCCAGTCTTGGACAAATGTCTGTGTAGATTTTGTGCATTCTCCCCGTGTCTGCATGGGTTTCCTTTGAGTGCTCCAGTTTCCTCCCTCAATCCAAAGATGGGCGGGTCAGGTGAATTGACCATGTTATATTGCCAATTATGTACTGTTTAGAGGGTCAGTGTGGACTTGTTGGGCTGAAGGGCCTGTTTCCACACTGTAGGGATTCTATAATAAAAACAAAGTGTGAGCTTGCAAATTTGGTGAATGAAGGAAATTAGATTTTTAGCTCTCTCTTTTTAAATGGGGTCAGTGGTTTATGTTCATTTTTGGGAGATACAAGTATTGTAATTACATTTACAGGTTGAGTAGTTAAAACAATTTGATATATCTGCAGATAATCATTCAGTGATCTGTTTAAACAATTAGTTAAATAAAACACAATAACGGTGGCATGGCAATTGGTGTATAGCAGCTGTACTGCGTGTGTACTGATGGATATCTGTGCAATCCACAGCATCAATGTGTAGTAAGTTCATTTTTTTTATTGCAGGCAGTCCCTGGGTTGTGAATGAGTTCCATTTTTGAACTCATTTGCAAGTCGGTTTATACGCAAGTCAGAACACAATGCAGGGCAGTACAAAATAGCTATTCATAAGTAAAGGAAATGTTTGTATGTTGGATCCTTAAAATTACACCCCTGTATGCATTCATATGTAGGAGTTGGAAATTCGTACATCTGGAACAGGTGCATTCATTCCTGGAATGGGGGTATCACTAGCCAGCCCAGCATTTATTGCTCATCAGTAGGTGCCCTCAAGAAAATGGTGGTGAGCTCACTTCTTGAACTGTTGCAGACCATTTTGTGGAGGCTGACCCAAAGTGCTGTTAAGGGGTGAGTTCCAGGATGTTGACCCAGGCACATTGAATGCACAGTGATATATTTCCAAGTCAGGTGAATGACTTTTCGAAAAAGTTGAAGGTGATGGTGTTCTCATGTATCTGCTGTCCTTGTCTGTCTAGATGGAAATGTGTGGTGACCTGAACTGCACACAATAAAATCTAAAGTCACCATAGTACTTTGGTGTTATTAGAGAGTGAGACTTATACCGATGGTGGTTTAACACAAGGGTCAGCACACCTCAGGCAAGGGGATACATTGAGAAGGAGAGCCCTTCAGCTAGTGCAGGAATTGAACCCATACTCTTGGTATCAAAACCCAGTCATCCAGCCAAATGAGCTAACGAACCTCAGTAGATACCCAAAGTTATGTACAACTCCAACATGATCTCCCTCCTTACTGACAAAGGCAAGCATCCTGTAAGCCTTCTTTATCTACCCTATTAACCTGTTCTTCTATCTTCAGGGATCAATGGACAAACACTCTGTTCCTCTGAACATCCTAGTGTTCTCTCTCATCTTGTTCTTTCTTCCAAAGTGCATCATCTCACACTTGTCAGGGCTAAATACCATTTGTCACTGATATACTTAACTGACTAATCCATTTATATCCTTTTTCAATGTAACACCCTCCTTCTTACTGTTGACCCCCGGCCAATCTTTGTGTCATCCACAACCTCACTTAGCATTCACCCCTCCATATTCCCATCTACCTCATTTCTGAATATCACAAACAATTAGGAACTCAGCATTGCTTCCTGTGCTATGGAACAACACACCAGTCTCCAGTCACACAATTTTCTATCATCACCCTCTACCTGCTGTCATGAAGAAAACTTGCCAAGTTACCCTAGATCCCATGAACTTTTATCTTCTTTGACAGTTTCCCATGTGACACCTTGTCAAAGGCCTTGCTAAAATCCATAGAAACTACATCAACTGTCTACACTCATCTATACACTTGGTCACCTCCTTGAAGAACTACACCAGATTTGTTAGGCATGACCTCCTTCTGACAAATTCATGACTGGATATGGCAGAATTGCAGAGCTTAGATATGATTTGTTAGTTGTGGTCCAGCTTTTGGTCATTTGTCTTAATAGCTCCTAATTTGGCTCAGTATCATACTTCGCTGCATGAAACTGTTGGAAGTGGCCTGGAATTTTCCATTATCTTTGAGATGCTATATAAATACAAATTGTTATTGCAATGACAATTGACATTTTATTGCCTAATTTTGAGGTGATCAGAGGTTTCACTCAAGACTGAATTATTCTGATTATCAGAGAGAATTTATGAATCTTTTAGACTTAGTACACTGTTTATCTAATACAATTTTCCACAATAGTTTGTGGAATTTCTCCTCATTCGTTTTCCAAGGTAAACAAAAATAGCTTTCAAGCATCTGATTGGTGGCTCCAAACATTGTCACAATTCAGGAAACCATCTGCAACTATTGATACAACTCCCAGTGACCTTCTGTCATAACCCCAAAATGATACAGACCCATAGAGTCCCATCAAGACGGCAAACCCTATTTCTGACCCTGATTGGATTGAAAATTGGAGTGACGTAGGGGTGGGCAGGGAGTGGGGATGTAGTAATGTCAAGTGGGGGGGTTGCTGTTAAGTCAGGGTCATCACAGGGAGTGTCAGATCGGACAAGGGAGTGTCGTGGTTTGATTCGGGTCACAGGCTGAGGGTGTTGTTTTGGGTCAGCTCAATGGTGTTGTCCATTGTTGGGGGTGGGCAAGTGGCAACAGTAGTGTTGGGAGATTGTTGGATAAGATCGGAGGGGGTGCAATTTGTGTGGTGCTGGGTCAGATCAGGGTTGCAGGGGTGGTTTGAGTTGGTGTGTAGTGTTGGGTCTGGCGGGGAGAGTGTATCATGTTGTGCAAGTCATGGCAATGGGGAGTGTAGATTGGGTCTGGGTTGGGTCAGTGGGAGGGGGAAGGGAAAAAGGGGGAGGTGGTGTCTGCTGGGGAGGCGAGCGTCGGGTCAGATCAGGAGCGATGGTGTTGGATCCAGTGGGGTCGGGTTGCCTGATCTGGCAGGTGCAGGAACTGCTTTCAGAGTGGTGGGAATGTCAGGGGTATTTGTTGATAGAGATTGGGCAGGAGAGTGTTAGTCTTGGGTCCAATTTAATAGTTAGAAAGGAGCTAGAATAGATTTTTTTTGTAAATATATTTATTAGCAATTTTTTTTAACTTTACAAACATATAAAGTGATTGAAAAATACAATCAATAACAAATATCAATATAATAAAAAGAAAACAAACACAAAAACAATACAACTTACCCTCTAATACAAAACAAACCCTAACACTGTGCAAAACAACACCAAAAAAAAAAGAAAAGCAAAAAAAACCACAGAATACAGAAGAGCTATGCTCGGCACAAAGCTCCCAAACAGAGGAACGGGAGCATTGTATATATACTGATATTAACTCAGGAGACCCCCTCCAGGGCCCAGGACTTGACAAATCTAACCATCCTGGTTAAACAAATGTCCGAGTTAAGACAACTGACAAATCTGTTTCCAAATAACTCAAGTAGGGCTGCCATGTCTTATAAAAATGGTCTGTTGTATGGTGCACCACCTTTGTAAAAAAGTCCAAGGGAATGTGCTCCATAATTAATTTCTGCCATCCCAGCAAGCCCGGCGGGTTCTCAGACACCCAGTTCATCAGAATATTCTTCTGTGCACGGTAAGTAAGAATATTAAATAGTTTCTTCCCATGCCCATCTAAAGATGGTAAATTTGGTAGACCTAAAAGGAGAGATATCGGGTCTAAATATATACTCCCATGTTTTAGAAGAGATCTCCACTCCTCCCAGACCTCACATAACCGGTTAATATCCTGCCAGGCCCTGCCACCCAGCAGGCAATAGAGGGTACTAACCAAAAGAATGCTTGTGGAGCGTAGCAACAACCTCTCTGTATCGGGCTAATAGGGCTTAGTGAGAAGCATAGTCTTCTTCTGGATGAAATCCCTAACCTGAAAAAAACGGAAAAGATCTCTGCTGGGCAACCCGTACTTGCAGCTCAGTTGCTCAAAAGACATCATAACCTCCCCCTCAAACAAGTCTCCCAAACTAGCAACTCCTCTCGCTGCCCATAGTTTGAACCCTGAGTCCATCATCCCTGGTCAGAACCCTGGCATGCCAACTATAGGTGTAAGTGGCGAAGTCTTGGATAAACAACCCTCCCTCTGACGCATCGCCCTCCATGCCTTGACTGTACTAATGTCAATGGGGTTCCGGCTGTGGTCCATAACTGTCCTCATCTTATCCATGAACAACAGGTTAATAAGACGGCACTTTACTAGGGAGGCCTCAATATCCAGCCATATTGAGCCTGGATCGTTACCTACCCAATCGCAGACAAAGGACAGCAGGGAACTCAATTGATACCTCCTGATGTGTGGGAAATCAACTCCTCCCCCTCATTGAGGCAACTGCAATTTAGTAAGTTTGATGGGGGGGCCGCCCACGATGCCAGACAAAGGAACCAAACCACCCCATAAGCTTCCGTAGCATTGACCTGGGAAACATTATGGGGAGCATACGCATTGGATAAAACAAATGAGGAAGAACATTCATCTTAATGAGAGATATTCGGCTCAGCCATGAAATTGGAAGAGCCTCTCACCTCTGGAGATCTCGCCTAATATTGTCGAGCAAGTTAGTCCGAAATAACAGATCAAACTTGGGGGTAATAAAAATGCCTAGATATCGGAACCCAGCCCGTGACCACTTAAAAGGGAACTTAGGGCCATCTTCAACTTCTGGCACATCCTTAAGATTCCCCAAAGGCATAGCCTCCGATTTTGCAAAGTTGATCTTATATCCTGAAATAGCCCCAAATGAATTGTATCAAATGGGGTACAGAGGTCAACGGGTTCATTAAAAACAAAAGGACATCATCCGCATACAGTGTAACCTTGTGTGCCCTCGATCCCACTTCCGGAGCGGTTATGTGGATGTTCTGACGAATGGCCTCTGCCAGCGGCTCTATCACCGATCTTGGACAGAATCTTGAAATCTGAATTTAATAGAGAGATGGGTCTGTATGAGGCACAATCCTTAGGAACCTTCCCCTTCTTAAGAATTATGGAAATATTAGCTTCTCTCAAAGATGGTGGTAGGCATATTGGAGTGATTGTACATCTCCAACATCGACCCTGACAGAATCCCTATAAACTCCTTATAAAACTCACCCGGAAGACCATCAGGGCCAGGCGCTTTCCCACCCTAAGGTTGCCCAGCTGCCTCCTGTATTTCCTGAACTGTCAAGGGGGCATTAAGGAGAGAGGCCTGTTCCAAGGTTACCCCAGGAGGTCCAAGTTCTTAAAAAAGGTTTCCATTTTAGCGCTCCTGTCCTCGCAACCTTCAGACCGATACAATTCAGAGTAAAAGCTCCGAAAAGCCTCATTACTCTTTTTAGCATCATATGTAAGGACCCCGGCGCTGTCTCTGATTGCAGTAATGGATTGGGGAGCATGCTTTTTCCTAGTCAGGTACACGAAATACTTCCCTGGCCTATCCCCATATTCGAACAGCCTTTGTCTAGCAAAAGCAAGTTCTTTCTTTGTGTTTTATGTCAGTGTTGAATTCAAGGCAGCCCGGAGGGTGTGATCCACTGTAGCTTAGTCACCGAAGGCCGCGCAAAATGTGCTGCCTCAGCGGCTTTCAACCACGTTTCAAGTAGACGCTGCTGTGCCTCCTTCTGTCATTTGTGGCTAGCCAAATAGGAAATAGCTAATCCCCTAGCAAAGGCATTAGCAATTTCCCATGGACGGACTACTAGCTGTGCCTGAGTTGATAGTCAAGAATTCCTGAAACTCCTTCAAAATGTATTCCACAAATTTGGAATCCTTGAGGAGAAAAGGGTCCAAACGCCAGTGCCACAAATCTAGCCCCTCACTCTTGCCCTTAACCTCCAAATATGCTACCGCGTGGTCAGAGATAGCTATATTCCCAATTTTACAACCCATAATCGAAACCAGAAGGGCCGAGGGAGCCAGAAAGAGGTCAGTCCTTGTGTGGGTTTGAGAAAAAGGCGAATTCCCTGCCGGTAGGGTGAAGACATCTCCAAATATCCACCAGCCCCAATTCCTCGGATAAGTCCACCACCTGCTTGGCCTGCGAAGAAATAGTTGGGGGCCCACAAGGCATCCTGTCCACTGTCGGATCCAAAAGACAATTAAAATCTCCCCCCTATAATAATGTGCCGTGTTCCAAAAGCACTCAACTTAGAGGAAGCACTAATCAAAAATTTGAGGAGATGAGCCGGAGGACAGTAGACATTTAAAATGCCATATTCCTCCCCATGTATCAGGACTTTAAGTATCACAAACCATCCATGCTCATCTTTCACCCACTCTAATAATGTGAACGGAAGATTTTTCTGGATAAGTACCGCTACTCCCCTACTTTTAGTAGTAAAGGATGAAAAGAATACCCGGTCATAACCCCCCTGTTGTAATTTCAGGTGTTCCCCATCATCAAGATGGGTTTCCTGCAACAAAGCGATATCAACCTTTTTCCTCTTAAGGCTAGAAAGCACTTTCTTCCTTTTAACAGGCGAATGACTTCTCTTAATGTTCCAAGTGCACCATTTAATAAGGCACTTAGCCATATCCCCTTTCAGAGACCCTTGAGCCTCTGGGAGGGAGAACCCTGCTTACAAAGTGCCGAGCATAAGTAAATAAAGACTCATAGAATCGAAAAACTATATATACAAAAACTACTCTATCATAACTATAAACAACACTACTACCAAAGAAACTACAAAGAAAACCAACTATAGAACCTTGAATGGAAGACTCTTCCCCCTTCCCATAGGGGGCACTCACCCTACCCATCCCCTCCTTCACAGCTCCTTCAAACCCGGACTGTGCCCCAGCTTTAGGCCAGAAAAAACAACAAGGAGATGATCCTAAAATCAACAGAAGAAAAGACAAAGTCAGGATGAGCACTCCCCCCATCTCTGGCTTCATGTCACCCCGACTTGTGACTAAAAGTGAAGCAGAACAAACAAAAAAAAGGGAGAAAGACAACAACGAACATCCACAAAATTTCCCATCAGAAAATCCAGTTATTAAAAAAAAGGAACAACTATTTCCAAAGTTTTTTCTCCCCTTTCCAAAAAGGAAATTATGAGGGAGAAAGAAAGGCATAAAAAAAGAAGGGAAAACATGGGGAAAGATAGAAAAGAGAACAAATATTAACCATATTCTTCAGGCCAAACCGTCTATTTTAAAGTGTCCACAAAGTTTTTAGCCTTATCCGCCAAGTCCAATGTATAAACTGAGTCCTCGTGGCAAAAACGAAGCACTGCAGGGTATGTCATAGAGTACTGGATGCCCAGGTTCCTCAGCCTCTTTTTAACTTCATCAAAGGACTTCCTCTTTCGAATTACAGCTGCAGAGAATCCTGGAAAAACATGATTTTTGACCCCTTGTACAGCAGTGCTTGCAGATCTTTTCCCAGGTATCTGGAAGCTTCTATGACTTTTTGCTTGTCTTTATATGAGTGGGAGTGCACTACGACTGAGAGGGGTGCTGCACTGGGTCTGATCTGTGCACTGTAACCCGATACGCCCTTTAAATCTGCAACCTGCTGGACTCCATGTGAAGGCCCAAAAACTTCGGCAGCCAGTTTTCAAAGAAGCTGACTGGCTGCTCACCTTCCTCACCTTCAGGGAGCCTGACAATTTGGATATTTATCCTCCGACCTCGATTTTCGAGGTTGTTGATTTGGTTTCGCAAGGCCCATACCTCTTGCTCCAGCACCTGGGTTCGACTGGATGAGGACTCCATCGCAGCTTCTGAGGCCTTAGTTCGTCTCTCCACCTCCTCCAGCCTCTCCCTGAGGCCCTGGATCTCCTGCTCGTGCATCTGCAGCACGGTTGCGATAGGTTGGACCTGGGCACGAATCTTCCCATGGATCTCCTCAATCGCAGCCGCAACTTTCAAGGTAAGTCTCTCCATCGCCGCAGCCAATTCCCGTGAGTCTGTCAGATCCCTGGGGGGGTTCAGGAGAGGCTGCTGCTGCTGCAGTCTCTGGTGTGGTAGGTGCTGCAGGGGAGTGTCCTCCCTGCTGCTGTTTGCTCGCTCCTTTTCCCTTTGGCATCCTTCCCACTCCCAAATATTAGCAGATATGTGGTCAGCAAGGTTTTAAACTAATAATTCCACCACATAAGTTGGCCAGGGATGGCAAAGAACACCGGTATGCCTTGGCTGTTAGGCAGAGCTGTCAACAGCAGCTCTACAGAATCGCCGCCATCTTGCCGAGTCAGAATAGATTTTTAATGCTGTAACTTTTCCTGCATAACTATGTATAATAAAATGAGTGGGAACCCTCTGAATTCCAGAAGTTGAAGGGGCTGATTCAGAGGTTTTCAGATGCTTTGAGATTCCACATTGGAAGCTTAATTTTCCTGGGTGGTTTGTATGGAGCCAGCTGTTTCAGTATCGTCTTCTGCATTTCTCCAGTCTACACCATGCTATCCATTCTCTGACCATCGGAATATCTGGGACAGTACTGCCAGCCATCTAAAGGACAATAGGGCAATTATTGATCATTTTATTATATATAGCTATTAGCTAATGGCAAATTACGGAATAAGTGTGGAATACAGAACTCACATATGTGTGGAGGATAGATGGACAGATGTCAGCTCACTTTGTGGGCTTCTTGGAATCCCTTTCTGGTCCTGCGTCCCAATCTGAAAATCATGATTTACACTTGTTTAAAATTTACATTTATCCCTATTCA
The DNA here is from genome assembly GCF_004010195.1 of Chiloscyllium plagiosum. NCBI lineage: Eukaryota > Metazoa > Chordata > Chondrichthyes > Orectolobiformes > Hemiscylliidae > Chiloscyllium > Chiloscyllium plagiosum. The sequence goes on from NC_057734.1 coordinate 39,462,045, forward strand.
ATTCTCCTTTTTGATTTCTTCACCACCTTTGCTTCAAAATGATCTCTCAAACCAAAATCATGAAAAGAGAGGATCTGATCACTTACCTTCATGTCACTTATAGCATAAAAAACGATTGGTGCTCTCAGGGTAGGGGTTACCACAGGACTGCTAATTCAGAGACCCATCTAATGCAGCCAGGTTCAAACCCCACTCTGGCAGAGGGTGGAATTTGAATTCAATAACAATCTGATTTTTGATTTGCTTTATCATTGTAACATGTACTTACATACAGTGAAAAGTATTGTTTTGCACGATGTCCAGACAAATCACACCTCACCTAAGTATGTCAGGATAATAAAACAGAATGCAGTATATAGTGTGACAGCTACAGAGAAGGTGCAGAGACAGGCCAACTCTAATATATGTGAGGTCCATTCATAAGAATCTGTTCTTAAATCTATTCGCAATTGTTTTCAAACTTTTGTATCTAGTGCCTAATGGAAGAGGGTGGACGAGAGTGTTACTGGGTTGGGAGGGGTCATAGAGATGTACAGAATGGAAACAGACCCTTTGGTCCAACCCATCCATGCCGACCAGATATCCCAACCCAATCTAGTCCCACCTGCCAGCAACCGGCCCATATCCCTCCAAACCCTTCCTATTCATATACCCATCCAAATGCCTCTTAAATGTTGCAATTGTACCAGCCTCCACCACATCCTCTGGCAGCTCATTCCATGCACATACCACCCTCTGCGTGAAAAAGTTGCCCCTTAGGTCTCTTTTATATCTTTCCCC
>NC_057734.1:39463400-39486073 GCF_004010195.1 Chiloscyllium plagiosum
TGACCTGCTGCGCTGTTCCAGCAACACATTTTCAGCTCTGATCTCCAGCATCTACAGACCTCACTTTCTCCCTGTATTCCATGAGATCTAACCTTGCTAATCAGTCTCCCATGGGGAACCTTGTCGAACGCCTTACTGAAGTCCATATAGATCACACCTACTGCTCTGCCCTCATCAATCTTCTTTGTTACTTCTTCAAAAAACTCAATCAAGTTTGTGAGACATGATTTCCCACGCACAAAGCCATGTTGACTATCCCTAAAACAGTTCTTGCCTTTCCAAATACATGTACATCCTGTCCCTCAGGATTCCCTCCAACAACTTGCCCACCACCACGGTCAGGCTCAATGGTCTATAGTTCCCTGGCTTGTCCTTACCACCCTTCTTAAACAGTGGCACCACGTTTGCCAACCTCCAGTCTTCTGGTACCTCACCTGTGACTATCGATGATACAAATATCTCAGCAAGAGGCCCAGCAATCACTTCTCTAGCTTCCCACAGAGTTCGCGGGTACACCTGATCAGGTCCTGGGGATTTATCCACCTTTAACCGTTTCAAGACATCCAGCACTTCCTCCTCTGAAATCTGGACATTTTGCAAGATGCCACCATCTATTTCCCTACAGTCTATATCTTCCACCTCCTTTTCCACAGTATCTTTGATGATGTTGGCTGATTTCCCGATGCAGCAGGAAGTGTAGATGGAGTCAATGGAATGAAGGCTGATTTTTTGTAATGGGCTGGGCTGCATTCAGAAGTCTCTATAATTTCTTGCAGTTTTGGGTCAAGCAGCTGACATACCATGCTGTGCGGGATCCGGTTAGGATGCTTTCTATGGTGCATCTATAACAGTTGGTTGGAGTCGTTGTGGACATGCCAAATTTCCTTAGCCTTCTGAGGAAGTAGAGACGCTGGTGTGCTTCCTTGAATTTAATGCTGACGTGGATGGACCAGGATGGATTGTTGGCGATATTTGCTCCTAGGAACTTGAAGGTGTCCACTACTTCCACCTCAGCACCACTGACACAGATAGGGGCATAAAGTTAAGAATCACAGAACACCAGTTTATAGTCCAACACGTTTATTTGGAAGCACTAGCTTTCGGAGTACTGCTCCTTCATCAGGTGGTTGTGGAGTATAAGATTGTAAGACACACAATTCATAGCAAAAGTTTACTGTGTGCTGGAATTGAAATTATATATTGAAAAAGACCTGGAATATTTGTTAAGTCTCTCATCTTTTAGAAAGAACATGTTGGTTTCAGTTCTTTTCATATGTAAACCGCAGAGCATTTAAAAGTTACATTCTCAAGTGAACTTTAACAATTGGTATCATGTTGGCCCAGATAATGCATTTAAGGTGTGAGCTGCCCTGTGTGAGACTGTATGTGCCACAATGGTCAGACTGATTCCAATCTAAAAAATGAATTTACAGAACCATGCATGGATTCATGCAGTTTTTGAACAAAGTAAAATTTAATTCTGCAAGTACAAATTCACCCCACAAGCATATATGTGTATGTGTGCGTGTGCGTGTGTGTGTGTGTGTAAAGGGGTATAAGTCTGTGAGAGGGTGCATGTGTGAGTGCAGGAGTGTATGTATGAACATGTGAATTCACCCCACAAGCTTATATGTGTATGTGTGCGTGTGCGTATGTGTGTGTGTGTGTAAAGGGGTATAAGTCTGTGAGAGGGTGCATGTGTGAGTGCAGGAGTGTATGTATGAACATGTGAGAGAGGGTCTGCATGAGTGTATGTGTCCATTTTGACAGAGCAGCGAGGAGAGAAGGTGGAATGAGGCGAAGGCTGTCTTTGTGGGTATGTTTTCCCACTTAAAAAGGGACTTATCTTGGGAGTTGGGCCTCCATTTTTACAGAGCGGCGAGGAGAGAAGGTGAGGTGAAGCGAGGGCTGCCGGGAAGGGTAAGGGCTTAATTTATGTTTGGGCAGTGGCTAAACCCGAGATACGACATGTGTAGTATCTCCCTCCCGCACCTCCCCCCTCCTCTAACCAGAAGAAAAAGACTCTGTAAGGTAAGGCTTTTATTTTTTCTTTATCTTTCTTTTTCATATATTTAAGTGCATTGTTTGGTTTTAGTTAGTTCATATAAAGCTAAGCTCACAATGGCAGGGGACCTCAGACCCATGGCATGTGCCTCTTGTTTGATGTAGGAACTTAGGAACGTGTCTGACGTTCCTGACTCTTACACTTGCAAGAAGTGTGTCCAGCTGCAGCTCTTGTTTGACCACATGATGGCTCTGGACCTGCGGATGGACTCACTGTGGAGTATCCGAGATGCTGAGGAGGTCATGGATAGCACGTTTAGTGAACTGGTCACACCACAGGTTACAATTGCTGAGGGAGACAGTGAAAGGGTGACCAAAAGACAGAAAAAGAGTAGGAAGGCAGTGCAGGTGTCCCCTGCGGTCATCCTCCTCCAAAACAGGTATACCATTTTGGATACTGTTGGGGGAGATGGCTCACCAGGAGAGTGCAGCGGTTGCCAGGATCATGGCACCGCTATTCAGAAGGGCAGGAAAAAGACATCCTAGGGCCATAGTCATAGAGGATTCTGTTTTGAGGGGAGTGGCTGAAAATATGACTCCGGATGGTATGTTGCCTCCCAGGTGCTCGGGTCATGGATGTCACTGATCGACTGCAGAGCATTCTAAAAGGGAAGGGTGAACAGTCAGTTGTCTTGGTGCATATAGGCACCAACGGTATAAGTAAAAAACAAGATGAGGTCCTGAAAAGAATTCAGGGAGCTGTGAGAGAAATTAAAGAGGAGGACCTCAAAGGTAGTGATCTCGGGATTACTACCAGTGCCACGTGCTAGCCAGTGTAGAAGTGAAAGAATAGGCAGGCTGAACACATGGCTTGAGGGTTGGTGTAGGAGGGAGGGGTTCAGGTTTGTTGGACATTGGAACTGGTTCTGGGGAAGGTTGGACTATTACAAAATGGACGGTCTACATCTGAACCAGACCGGAATCAATGTTCTTGGGGGAGTTTTTGCTACTTCTGTTGGGGAGATTTTAAACTAATGTGGCAGCTGGTTGGGAACCAGAAGAGAAAACAAGTAGTCAGCGAGGTGGAGACTGTAAGAATCATGAAGATAGCATTAACAAGGGGAAACGTAGGGAGAGAGCAGAAGAATGCAAAAGAACTGGTGGCCTGAAATGCATCTACTTAATTGCTAAAAATTATAATGTGTAAAGCAGATGAACTTAGGGCTTGGATTGGTGCCTGGGAGTATGACGTTATTGCAATCACAGAGACTTGGTTGAAGGCAGGGCATGATTGGCAATTAAATGTTCCAGGATATAGACGCTTCAGACATGACAGGAAGGGAAGTAAAAGGGAAGGTGGAGTTGCATTGCTGGTCAGGGACGACATCACGGTTGTGCTAAAGGAGGACACTATGGAGGTCCTGGGTAGTGAGACATTATGGATGGAGCTGAGAAATAAGAAGGGTGCAGTTACATTGTTGGGGCTGTATTTACAGGCCTCCCAGCAGTGAGTGTGAGGTAGAAGAATAAATAGGTAAACAGGTGATGGAAAGATGTAGAGGCAATAGGGTAGTGGTGATGGGAGATTTTAATTTTCCCAACATTGTCTGGGATACACTTAGTATCAGAGATCTGGATGGGGTAGAATTTGTAAGAAGTGTACAGGAGAGTTTTCTAGAGCAGTGTGTCAATAGTCCATATTGGACCTGGTACTGGGGAACGAGCCGGGACTGATGGTAGAATTTGCAGTGGGGGATTTCTTTGGGAACAGTGACCACAATTCTGTAAGTTTTAGAATACTCGTAGATAAAGTTGAGAGTGGTCCTAAGGGAAGAGTACTAAACTGGGCCAAGGCCAATTATATCAAAGTTGGGCAGGAGCTTGGAAATGTGGATTGGACACAGCTATTTGAAGGGAAGTCCACATTTGATATGTGGGAGGCTTTCAAAGTTAGATTAAAGATAGTGCAGGATAGGCATGTCCCTTTGAAGGCAAAAGATAGGAAGGGCAAGATTTGTGAACCGTGGATGACAGGAGAAATTTTACGACTAGCCAGTAGGAAAAAGGAAGCGTACATAAGGTCTAGGCAGCTAAGAACAGAATGGGCCCTGGAGGAATATCGGGAGAGTAGGATAAGTCTTAAGTGAGGAATCAAGCGGGCTAAAAGGGGTCATGAAATAGCTTTAGCGAGCAGAATTAAGGAGAATCCCAAAGCATTTTATTCTTATATAAGAAGGAAGCGGGTAACTAGAGAAAGGATTGGTCCACTAAAGGATAACGAAGGAAGGCTGTGTCGAACCTGAGAGAATGGGTGAGATTCTCAATGATTACTTTGCATCAGTGTTCACTGAGGAGAGGAACATGATGAATCTTGAGATTAGAGATAAAAGCTTGATTAGTCTGGATCACATTGACATAAGTAGGGAAGATGTGTTGGGTAGGCTAGAGGTTATTAAGGTGGACAAATCCCCAGGACCGAATTAGATCTATCCTAGGTTGCCGAGAGAGGTGAGAGAGGAAATAGCTGGGGCGCTGATAGATATCTTTGTGGCATCCTTAAATACAGTTGAGATGTCGGAGAACTGGAAGGCTGCTCATGTTATCCCCCTGTACAAGAAGGGTAGTAGGGATATTCCGGGTAACTACAGACCAGTGAGCCTAACATTAGTGGTTGGAAAGTTGCTGGAGAGGGTACTGAGGGATAGGATCTATTTATATTTAGAAAACAATGGGCTTATCAGTGATAGGCAACATGGTTTTGTGTGGGAGAGATCGTGCCTTACCAACTTAATAGAGTTCTTTGAGGAAGTGACCAAGTTGATAGTTGAAGGAAGGGCTGTTGATATCATACACATGGACTTTAGTAAGGCATTTGATAAGGTTCCCCATGATAAACTAATAGAGAAAGTGAAGTCACATGGTGTACAGGGTGTTCTAGCTAGGTGGATAAAGAACTCGTTGAGCAACAGGAGACAGGGAGTAGCAGTTGAAGGGAGTTTCTCGAAATGGAGAAAGGTGACCAGTGGTGTTCCACAGGGAGCAGTGCTGGGGCCACTGTTGTTTGTGATATACATAAATGATCTGGAAGAGGGCACTGTTGGTATGATCAGCAAGTTTGCAGATGACACAAAGATTGGTGGAGTAGCTGAAAGTATAAGGGACTGTCAGAGAATACAGGAGGATGTAGATAGACTGGAGAGTTGGGCGGAAAAGTGGCAGATGGATTTCAATCCAGACAAATGTGAGGTGATATATTTAGGCAAGACTAATTCGAGAGCGAATTATACAATGAACGGAAGAGCCTTGGGAAAAATTGATGGGCAGAGAGATCTCGGAGTGCAGGTCCATTGCACGCTGAAGGTTGCTGCACAGATGGATATAGTGGTTAAGAAGGTATATATTAGGCTTGCCTCCATTGGACGGGGTATTGAGTATAATAGCTGGCAAGTCATGTTAAAATTGTACAAGACATTGGTTTGGCTGCATTCAGAATACTGTGTACAGTTCTGGTCGCCACATTACCAAAAGGATGTGGACGCTTTGGAGAGAGTGCAGAGAAAGCTTACGAGGATGTTGCCTGGTATGGAAGGTGCTAGCTATGAAGAGAAGTTGAGTAGGTTATGATTGTTTTCATTAGAAAAAAGAAGATTGAGGGGGGATCTGATTGAGGTTAACAAAATAATGAAGGGTATAGACAGGGTGGATAGAGACAAGCTTTTTCCCAGGGTGAAGGATTCAATAATAAGAGGTCACGCTTTCAAGGTGAGAGGTGAAATGTTTAAGTGGGATACATGCGGCGAGTACTTTACACAGAGGGTGGAGGGTATGTGGAATGCGTTGCCAGCAGTAGTGGTAGAGGCAGACACGGTAGATTCATTTAAGATGCATCTGGACAGCTGCATGAGTAGGTGAGGAGCAGAATGATACAGATGCTTAGGAATTGGGTGACAGGTTTAGGCAGTAGATTTGGATCGGCTCAGGCTTGGAGGGCCGAAGAGTCTGTTCCTGGGCTGTAAATTATCTTTGTTCTTTTTTGTTTTGTGTGTGTGTGTGTCGTGTGCAATGGGGTTACCTGTAGTGTGACACGTACCCAAAGTCCCGGTTGAGGCCATCCCCATGGGTATCGAACTTAGCTATCAGCCTCTGCTCCCTGCACGGCCACGTTTTGTTGTTGCCTGTCCCAAAATCCGCCTTGGAGGATGGTCACCCGAAGGTCCGAGGTCGAATGTCCTGGACCGCTGAAGTGTTCTCTGACTGGGAGGGATGTCCCCCATTCTGCTTCCTGATGTTAATAACCAACTCCTTCATTCTGCTGACATTGAGGGAGAGATTCTTGCCTTTACACTGTGCCACTAAGCTCCCTATCGCTTTTCTGTACTCTGACTTGTGGCTGTTTGAGATCTGACCAACTGTGGTGGTGTCATCAGCAAATTTGTAAATGAAGTTAGAATCAGGAGTCTGAAAATGACCATGTATCCACTATCAATTGTTGCAAAAACCCATCTGGTTCACTGATACCCTTCAGGAGAGATAATCTGTGTCCTAACTTGGTGTGGTTGACATGTGACTCTAGACCTACAACAATGTGGTTGACTCTGAACTGTCTGCTGAGCAATTAGGGATGGACAGTAAATGCTGGCCTAGCCAGTGCCGCCCTCATTCCATGAATGAATAAAGAAAAATGAGATTGGTTGACTCAGTTAGCTGGATGGAGAGTGTGATGGTGGAAAAGGAATGAGGCAGAATGAAGAGCTTATGCCTGAAATGTCGATTCTCCTGCTCCTCGGATGTTGCTTGACCTGCTGTGCTTTTCCAGCACCACACTCTCGACTCTGATCTCCAGCATCTGCAGTCCTCACTTTCTCTCTGTTAGCTGGATGGCTGGTTTACAAAGCAGAGTGATGCCAAATAGTGTGGGTTTGATTACTGCACCAGCTGAGGTCACCAGGAAGGTCTTTTCTTCTTAATCTCTCCCTTCACCTGAGGCATGGTGAGCCTCAGTCTAAACTACCACCAGTGGTGTCTCTCTCTAATCCATGGTCTGGTAAGTCTCTGTTTATAAAGTCATGCAGCATAGAAACAGACTCTTCAGTTTAACCAGTCCAATCCCAAATTAAGTAGTTCTATCTGCCTGCCCTGGCCCAAACATTTCTTATTCACACACTTACCTAAATGTTTTTTAAACGTTGCAATTGCAACCCCATCCACCATTTACTCTGGAAGTTCATTTCATACACAAACTCTGTGTAAAAATGTTATGCCTCATGCCTTTTTAAAATCTCTCTTCTCTCACCTTAAAAATATGCCCCTAGTCTTGAAATTCTCCACCCGAGAGAAAAGGCACCTGCCATTTCCGGAAACATCCTGGTAAATCTTTCCCGAACCGTCTCCAGCTTAATAATACTTTATAAAGGGACTATATCTGATTACTGTATATACTAATTAAATAGCATTGATCATCACAGGAGGTCATAGCTACATGGCAAGATGAAGCTGTACTAAGATGTTTCTTGAATAAGTTTTTCTTACCTCTGTAATTCTTCTTTAGTTGCACTATGAGACCATGATGGTTATGGTTTGTGGGTGTATCTTACATTGTCATTGTGACTACATGTACTTTATTGGCAGTAAAGTGGGAAACTCTGGGATCATGAATGGTTCTACATGTATGCAAATCTTTTTTGCTATTTCAGCGGTGGTTATATCATCTACAGCTTAGGGCCTTCGCCATGGTGTAAAATTTGAATTTAAGTATTAGGAGATTTAAACAGTTAGAAGACTCACTGCTAGTCAGCACATGAATTAATGTTGACGTCTGCATTAAAGTCAGGCTCTGTAGTTACCTTTTGAATATTCATTGAAGTATTGCTGTCCACAGCTGGGAACAAGCAGCCACAGTGTGCTGTAATAAGGTCAGTTCATCCAGGGGCAGTGATACATTTGTACAGCATCAGCAGTCACTGACCTTTGAAACAAAATTAGGTTCAATAAATGATTCTTCAGTTTCATTGTTCACTTACTTGTTTATTTTTAAACCCCAGGCATTCCCAGCAGCAGATGGATCAATTTCCTCTCTTGGGCAAATAAGAGTATGATTTTTTCTCTCTCTCTCTCTCTCTCGTGAGCTTCACAAACCTTCCCGAAGATATTAACAGACTCTGGGTGCTGTTGTTGTGAAACCACAGTTCAACGAGTGGCTGCTGAATCAACACCTCACCATGATCAAAGGCAAAGAGCAGAACTTTCAACTTTTTTGCTCCCTAGTGATCGGGCTTATTTCCTACTCTACACTTCAAGCAGGTAATTGAAATAATCGTTGGAAATAGTGCAATTCTTTTCCTGCTCTCCTTTCTTGCAAGACTTTATTTCTGACGTTTATATATATTTTGATTGGTTACTTTTGACATAATGGTAATCTGGCATAATTTATGAATGGAATTTAGTCAGAAATATTTTAAAGCATGCAATTAATAAAAGCACAATTAAACACGTTAAATCATTTACTGTGCACAAAGTTTATTTCTGGAGAGCCCAATGCATTCTGAACCGTTTTTCTGTACAGGGTCCTGTGATTAGCTAATTGTGATTTAAAACTTCTGTACAATTACCACCCGACCTGAATGTTTTTAGAATAAGATTGTTATATATTGGACTTGAATCCAGAATAATGAGATATCAAATCTCGCAAAAGGAGCTGCAGACCTCTTTCATATATCCCTTGGTCAGGAGATTTTCCCCATAGCTAATCATTGGCATGCTGTGCTGTGACTGCGCTTTCTCTATTCACAGAACAACCATGCCTTTTGTTACAGAAACTTTACAAGGGACTCCTTCATTTTTTTACCCTTTACCATTATTCTCCCTTACTGAATTTTAAAATAATAATTACTTTTCTGTGCTCTTTGCCCGGAATGTCTTCATTTATACTGAGGTTTAATAACAGCAGCCACAATCCCATGTCTCATCCTGTCGACCATGCTATAGGGAGAAATTAATGATCCCCATGGGTATAGGCTGGTATAGGTGGGGGGGAGGTCGTATAATGGGGTTGGAAGGCTGGGGGTGGAAAGCCATCACCTTCCCAACTCCCTTCCAGATAAATTCAGTGTGGGCCAAGCTCAGGACTACGTTCTGAGCTGGATTAAACCATGTGGGAAAGTTGCAAAGACAAATCCTTCAAAAGCAAGTTCCCGTAATACTGACACCAGTAATTCCAGTTCTAAACTGGCAATCGACAATCACTTCTGAACTGGTAACTGAACTGGGAGCCAACCAGGAACACTGGCAAACTTAGCTGGTAATTTAATAATAGTAATTTATTGTCAAATATATTTATGAAAATACAGTAAAATGTGGAAAGGACACCATAAGCTGGCACCATTTTAATTAAACAGATTCATAGGGTCATAGAGATGTACAGCACGGAAACAGACCCTTGGTCCAACTCGTCCATGCTGACCAGATATCCCAACCTAATCTAGTTCCACTTGCCAAGCACTTGGCCCATATCCCTGCAAACCCTTCCTATTCATATACCCATCCAGATGTCTTTTAAATGTTGTAACTGTACCAGACTCCACCACTTCCTCTGGCAGCTCATTCCATACATGCACCACCCTCTGCGTGCACATTATAAAAAGAAATAAATCACATAAAGTTGGGCCAAATCACATCTTTTTTTCCATACATGGCTTCCTGGTTTCCCAAGTGGCTACGGGACACTGTCACACTCTGCAGTCGCCAAACCATCCCCTGCCCCTACTGCCACTGACCAGACCCGGAACATTCTCTCTGCCAAAGCTGTCTCATCGCCACCGAGTCTGCAGCCACCACCATAGCCAGGAGACTGTCCCAATTCTCGAGGACCAGGACCCATCTCAACCTCCAGAACCAACTGACCATGCAAATTAACTCCCGGGAACCCAAGGGATCATTCAATCCGCTGCCACCGAAATATCAGATGTAAAGAGTGGACCCCAAATCACCGATACTGGGACAGTTGCTCAAGCTGCGATCGCCATGGCCGCAGAGGATGGACCGGATTCACCACACAACAGCTGCCCCGCAATGTCTCTCCATTGCAATGAATTTGATTGTTAAAGTTAAGAGAAGATAAAGAAAATAAGAAAAATTATATGGTTGATCAAGTGAGATGGATCAGATGGGCCGGGAGCCTGAACACCTCCTAACTTGCCACCTTCACCATCTTGAATTGCCATTGATATTAACAAGTGACTGGTAGCCCAGTAGCCACTTCCTCCAGCGCTGATGATACTATAAGAAACACCCGGTGAAGTGGTTATTCTTCCAGTTTATCTAGCAGCATTTATTTCTGGTCCACTGATGTGTCGCAGACTCAATGAGGATTGACAGAAGTCAATAATCAACCTGAACATATGCAATGCATTTCTGATGTGAGTGAGGGGGCTCTGGATTACTGTGTCTTTCAGTCGAATTTGATGTCAGATCTCCACAAGTGCAGATTAAAAACTCAGAATAAAGCAAAGACATTGCACATTTTTTTTTCTGGTTGGTTTTGCTCTTTTCTTTTATCTCCTTTATTTATTAGTTTTCTTTTCTTTTGGGCCTCTGGCAGCGACAGCAGTGCCAGTACCAGCCTACCCCAGCCCATGGTTTCCTAACGAGCAAGGAACAGGTCCCAGGCTGTCTCCCCCCAGATCAGACTCACAGGCTAGGCAGAGGCTCCAGGCCCACAGCAAGGCCCGAGCACCTGAAGAAGGAGAAAAGTGGTCTCCCAGTGTGTCGGTCTCCCAGTGTGGTGGTCTCCCAGTGTGTCAGTCTCCCAGTGTGTCAGTCTCCCAGTGTGTTGGTCTCCCAGTGTGCCGGTCTCCCAGTGTGTCGGTCTCCCAGTGTGTCGGTCTCCCAGTGTGTCGGTCTCCCAGTGTGCCGGTCTCCCAGTGTGCCGGTCTCCCAGTGTGTCGGTCTCCCAGTGTGTCGGTCTCCCAGAATGTCGGTCTCCCAGTGTGTCGGTCTCCCAGTGTGCCGGTCTCCCAGTGTGTCGGTCTCCCAGTGTGTCGGTCTCCCAGTGTGTCAGTCTCCCAGTGTGTCGGTCTCCCAGTGTGTCGGTCTCTGAGCGTGTCAGTCACGCAGTGTGTTGGACTCCCAGGGTCAGTCTCCTATTGTGTTGGTTTCCCAGCGTATCAGTCTCCCAGTGTGTCAGTCTCCCAGTGTGTCAGTCTCTCAGTGTGTCAGTCTCCCAGTGTGTTGGACTCCCAGGGTCAGTCTCCTAGTGTGTTGGTCTCTCAGCGTGTCAGTCATGCAGTGTGTCAGTCTCCCAGAGTGTCGGTCTCCCAGAGTGTCGGTCTCTCAGGAGTCAGTCACGCAGTGTGTCAGTCTCCCAGTGTGTCGGTCTCCCAGTGTGTCGGTCTCCCAGAGTGTCGGTCTCTGAGCGTGTCAGTCACGCAGTGTGTCAGTCTCCCAGTGTGTCAGTCTCCCAGTGTAGCGGTCTCTTAGCATGTCAGTTTCTCAGTGTGTTGGTCTCCCAGTGTGTCACTCTCTCAGTGTGTCAGTCTCCCAGTGTGTTGGTCTCCTAGTGTGTCGGTCTCCTAGTGTGTCGGTCTTTCAGTGTGTCAGCCTCCCAGTGTGTCAATCTCCCAGTGTGTCAGTCTCCCAGTCTGTCAGTCTCCCAGTGTGTCGGTCTCCCAGTGTGTCAGTCTCCCATTGTGTCAGTCTCCCTGCGTATTGGTCTCCCAGTGTGTCAGTCTCCCACTGTGTCAGTCTCTCAATGTATCTGTCTCCTAGTGTGTCAGTCTCCTAGTGTGTCAGTCTCCTAGTGTGTCAATCTCCCAGTGTGTCTGTCTCCCACTGTGTCAGTCTTTCAGTGTATCTGTCTCGCACTGTGTCAGACTCCCACTGTGTCAGTCTCTCAGTGTATCAGTCGCCCAGTGTGTCAGTCTCCCAGTGTGTCAATCTCTCAGTGTATCTGTCTCCCACTGTGTCAGTCTCCCACTGTGTCAGTCTCTCAGTGTATCTGTCACCCAGTGTGTCAATCTCCCAGTGTGTCTGTCTCCCAGTGTGGTGGTCTCCTGGTATGTCGGTTGCCCATTGTGTCAGTCTCCCAGTTTGGTTGTCTCCCATTGTGTCAGTCTCCCAGTGTGTCGGTCTCCCGGTGTGTCAGTCTCTCAGTCTGGGGGTCTCCCAGTGTGTCAGTCTCCCAGTGAGTTGGTCTCCCAATGTGTCAATCTTGACCTGGTGTGGAGGTCTTCTTCATCTCCAGCATCCAGGTGTCCCAGCATCCCGGCACGGTGGTCTCCTTAGTTGGCGGTTTCAGGCCTAGTCTCCAGCAGCCCAGCATGGCCGTCTCATCCTGGCGAAGCCTTCAGGGTACTCCTTCAGCTTTCCCTGAGTCCAGGAACTGTCTACTGAACCGTAAAGAACCTTGTAACTTTTATTTTATATTTATGTATGACTTCTCTGATTGATGTAGGTGCCGTGCTGTGGCAACGTAAGACTTTTCACTGTAACTTGTGAAAGTACACAGAACGATGAATTTCTATTCTATTCTATTCTAAGGTTTTTCTGGTGAAAAAAGGAAACAAACATATCAAATAAAATATATGTTATCTCCACTGATGACGATTAATTTTGGAGCAAATACTCAGAATATGATTTTGAGTAAAAGCCCAGCAAATGTTGAGTGAATCAGTATCTTCTCAATCATGCAGTTGCTCCATAGACTTGCTTTCTTAAGCGGTTCCATAACCTTTCTGAAGAAGGGTCACTGGACTGGAAATGTTAACTCTATTTTCTCTCCACAGATGCTGCAGACCCTAGCAATTTCTCGGTTTGTCCCATAACCATTGTTGAGCTGCTGTCGCATTTGAAATATCTGAAATACGTATCGCATCTGATTGCCTCAAAAGTTTCTTGAAAATGCTTTACGAGATTGATACGCTCTCGGAGAGATATTATCTGCCCTTTGGACAGATTCAATCACTTTGAAAACAAGTGCAATCCCACCTTCAGCCTTGATAGGGGAGTGCTGGAACAGAGCCCCACATCCTGGGCAGTGCTGTAACGTCCTTTAAAACCCTTCAGAGCTTGCACTGTGACCCCACTCACCCCATTGGATCTACCCTGGCAGCCTAGAGCCTACCCAGCCGAGCAGTTATTGCTGTTGCTCCTCCTCAGCCAGGGACATGTCCTTTGGACCCGGCCTTCCTCCCTTACCTCAGTCTAGGCTGGGGGAGGAGAGGGAGCTGATATCTTTGGGAGTTGCTGGCTGGGGGGAGAGTAATTTAGAGGGGGAGCTTGCTGGAAGATTGCTGGAATCAAGGGTATGTAGTGGAGAATTGGGAGGTTGTGATGCATAGGTGTTGGGGGGGCAGTGGAAACCGGGAGTTGGGGGCATTTGGGTGAGTCAGGCTCTCCAGCCCAGAGAGATTTCGGGTGCAAGTCATGGAATCATACAACATGGAAACAGATCCCTCGGTCCAACCAGTCCATGCTGGTCTTGTTCCCAAACCAAATTAATCCCAACTGCCTGCACTTAGCCCATATCCCTCCCAACCTTTCCTATTCACTTATCCAAATGTCTTGTAAACGTTGTAATTATACCCGCATCCACCACTTCCTCTGGAAGTTCATTCCACACATCAGTGACCTTAAGATTAAAAAAACTGCCCCTCATATCGTTTTTTGACATCTTTCTCCGTGGGGATGGGGTGTGTCAATAAAATGTGGAGCTGGACAAAAACCCAGGAGGTCGAGCAGCATCAGAAGAGCAGGAAAGTCAATATTTTCAGGCAGGACCCTTCACCAGGACCTGAAAACGTGCCCCCTAGTCTTGAAATACCCCACTTTGGGAAAAAGACACTTGCCATTATTTCATAGACATTAATGGAATAAAAAGTAAAGCAAGATCCACAATTGAGATGGTTCTGGAATACAGATTGCAGGTCGTTCTGCTGTAACACGTGTTTTGTTAACACAAATTCACTGTAACACGACTGACGAACTGGGAACACTGTTTCTAAAATGCAAACTATTAAAATGTGTGTTGGCTGTAACATGATTACATCGCCAACACTTTAAATGCTGTTTCTAAAGCACGCATTTTGTATAATGAGAGGTTGCACAAGAAGGCAATCATCGCATTATAGAAGAACTATGTGTTTGGCAAGCATATTCATTCGCATAAATGCTGAATTTTTGCCTTACACACCAATCATACATTTCTGAACTGGCACTGATGATGCCTGTTGAAAAGTATAGGTGCCAATTCAGTACCTGGGAAATCTGACTGCTTGCTGATGATTCACTTCCAGTTTATTGTTCACTTTCAGCAGAGTGTGATGGAGACCAGCTCAAATAAAAAAACAATTCTAGCCAATCTTGAACTGGCCCTGATTGATAAGTACTATCTATTCGGCTCGTTGTTGTTACATCTGCACTGTTGGATCTAAGAAAGCGCTGGGGTCCCCAGTTAGTGTCACACTAACAGGGACACAGAATTAATCACTGGCACAATTTTTCCCCCATTGCTAGCCACAGTGACAGCTGCAGAGGGTCGAGTGTTTCTTCTTCCTCTCATACCCAGTGGCATGTGATGCCTCCTACTATTTCCACTGCTTTTACATCCAGCAGATCATAGCTCTGCATTGCTTCTCAATCCAAATCCTCTTTTCATGTGAGTAGGTTATCACTGTCATCTGGGTTTTGGAATGGGAAGGCATGATATAAACAGTGATGGTTGGTGGGGTGGCGGTGGTGGAGTGGTGTTCGGAGGGGTGGGTTGGTGGGGCAGCACTTATCTTTTGCTCAGATGGTATGGACTGAGAGCTTGAGGCCAGCACAAGGGGTGCATTGTGAAAGGGGTACTCTCCCTTCATAGGCCCAGAATTCAGCACTGCAACACTCAGTTCCAATTAACAGCACTATCTGTTGTGGTCCTTGAACTCATAACTTTCTGACGCAGGTGCAGAAATGCTACTGTGAAGCAAGGAATGTCTCCAAGTCAGCACCATTTCTGACCTATGTAGCTATCAGTGCTTTGAATCTCACCCTCTGCTTTCCTTTACACTAACATCACTCAGACTTTCTAAAGCCCACAATGATGCGAATACAGCATAAACTGACACTGCTGTTGTGCTGAGATTCAGAATAATGACCACTTTGGGAAATGGAACTGCAACACTTATTTATCTATCCATTTCCAACACTGTATTTCCCCTCTGTAAATCTAATTTAGTTTTATCTAAAGGATTTGTGGCCAAGGTCACCTTTATCTCATGCTAATTCTGGATTTGTCAACAAAATTCTAACAATTGTAATCTAATCTCTAGATAGCTTTGTACAAAACACATTGATCTCAAATCTGACAGCCTTATGTGAGGAATTTACCTCTCTCTTCCCAAGGCAATTAATTGTGGCACTGAAGCAACAAGATGGAAATGCTACTTAGTTCAACACGTAAAGTATCAATATTGCCTCTGAGCCGTGGATTAGTTTTTAACATATTAAATCTTGATATCAAATCCCCAGTTGTCAGTGGAAATTCGATTATGGTGCGGTTATCAGTTTAATTATCAAATAGAGGCAAGCTGTAACTCCCAGTGACATGTTAACACTAACTCAAAATTAATTTGGAAAGGTGCCTATTGATATCTTCCTGTAAATTGTTTAAACGTTGCTAGGCATTTTCAATCCAGTGGAATTATAAAAGAATTCAAATGGTCCTAGTCGGAACTGTGAGGGAAATGTTTTGACTATATTACAAGAACTGAACTTCAAAAGTACTTGATTGGCTCTAGAGTGCTTTGTGAGATCATGAAAGGCCCTATATAGAAAAGTAATTATTTTTTTCTTTTAGTGTGTCATAGCCAAATGTAATTATTAGATAAAAATGGAGGAGGAACTCTCACTGTAGGAGAGTTCATTAATCTAGAAAAGCGTGAAGATCTTCCCATTCTGAAAACAAACTACCTTACAGGTCTTTTTTTTATCTTTTCATGGTATTTGGGTATTACCTGCAATGCCAACATTTGTGGCCCATCCCTAATTGCCTTGAGAAGGTGGTGGTGACTTGTCATCTTGAACTGCTGCAGTCTTTATAGCATGGGGCATCTGTGGTGCTTCAAGTGCGGGAGTTCCAGAGACTTGACCTCATTGTAGAGATGGAGTGGTGATGTAGATATAAGTCAGGATGTTAGTTGGCTTGGAGTGGAACCTATAGGTGATGTTCTGATTCCTCTGGCGGCGTTGTCCTTCTAGGTTGTGGATTTAAAAAATATTGCTGAAGGAGGTGACTTTCTGCAGTGCATCTTACATAGCCATTATACATCAGTGAATGTGAATGGAGTGAATGTTAAACTTGCTGAGTAAGGTACCAAACATTTGTGCTGGATAGTGTCAAGCTTCTTGAGTGTTGTTGAAGCTACACCCATCCAGGGAAGTATTCCATCATACACTTGTAGTTTGTGGACAGGCTTTGGAGAGTCAGGAGGAGAGTTATTCACCACAGAACCCTCATCTTCTGAGCTTCCCTTCCAACATTTTCATTCTAACACTGATTCCAACCTCCCATTGCTTTGTAGAGAAATTCATTCCAACTGTTGGTCACCCTTTACATGAAGTGGAGTTTGGTGACATTAGTTCTAAATCTGTCTTTGCCCTAACTTGAACCTGCACCCTATTGTCTTGATTTAACTTGAAGTGGAGTAAAAGTAAATTTCAAAATGCATGGTCGGTGAAATTAACTGTGCCAATAACGTATGCAACACTTCATGTAGTATAATGAACAGGTTTTAAAGAAGTAGGCAAGATTGAAACCTTTTTTATCTCCTATA
Organism: Chiloscyllium plagiosum; assembly: GCF_004010195.1. Classification (NCBI taxonomy): domain Eukaryota; kingdom Metazoa; phylum Chordata; class Chondrichthyes; order Orectolobiformes; family Hemiscylliidae; genus Chiloscyllium; species Chiloscyllium plagiosum. Next base: position 39,480,212 of record NC_057734.1, read on the forward strand.
ATTTTACAGCTTCTTTTCAGACCAGATGAATGTAAGTTGGACTGACATTGATAAAATATGTAAAATTGCCTTGAATTGAGCCAAGCACAAGTAGAATGCTTATTACTGTGTTTCCAAGAATGAATATTACAATATCTTTCGCAAATAAAATATTGTGCTACTACAAGTTAATATTATTGTTTGGAAATCACCCTTTTCTGTTTTGCTCTGAACGTGCCATTAAGACTTGACTGAATCTATGTACAGAGCAAAGGCAGTGTTCTCTTTATCTGAGTGCTTGGTTGGAAATGCTGTGGATTGCATGTAAATGGAGCTTATGATTAACGAAATGTAATATTTAAACAATAATTTGGTTTTTCTCAAGAAAAACTTCAAGTAACAACTAGAGAAGGTGATTATATTTATATCTTAATATATTTACTCATGGCAATTAATCTCAAGAAGGTATTTCAAAGCTGGCACCTCATTGGATAGAACTGTTACAGAATCCATTTTACTACTGATCCTTGGTCATGGCCTATTTTATAATAGGTTACACTGTGATAGCAAATCGGAGACCTATGTGATTACTTGTTCAAGGTTGGTCCCTCTCCCACAAGGGGTGACTATCGGATTAGTTACAAATTAAATGTGATGATAGGGTGTGTAACAAGTCTCAATGCCAAACCAATTTTCTTTCATGCCTTTATTTGTCTTGTTTTAACTTTCTTTCACTTTTGCCCTCATATAGTCATAGATTCATACAGCACGGAAACAGACCCTTTGGTCCAACCAGTCCATGCTGAATATAATTTCAAACTAAACTAGTCCCACCTGCCTGCTCCTCCCTCCAAACGTTTCCTATTCATGTGCTTATCCGAATATCTTTTAAATATTATAATTGTGCCCACACCCACCCCACGCTTCAGTTGCTTGGATGCTGGTGCCAGGGTGGCATGGTGGCTCAGTGGTTAGCACTGCTGCCTCACAGCGCCAGTGCCCTGGGTTCGATTCCCGCCTTGGGCGAGTGTCTGTGTGGAGTTTGCACATTCTCCCTGTGTCTGCGTGGGTTTCCTCTGGGTGCTCTGGTTTCTCCCACAGTCCAAAGATGTGCGGGTAGGTGAATTGGCCATAGTGATAGGTGCATTAGTCAGTGGGAAATATAGGCTACGGGAATGGATCTGGGTGGGTTACTCTTCGGAGGGTCGGTATGGACTTGTTAGGCTTAAGGGCCTGTTTCCACACTGTAGGTAATCTAATCTAATCTATAGTTGTGCCAGAATAAGTGTTTATAAATATGTTTGATTTTAAATAAGTACAGGCACATACCATTCAGTCCATGAATCTTAATCACTGTAGTGAATGTGGAATCCAAGTTTTCTGCTGTCTTTTTCACCTATTTCTTTTAAAACTACTCAATTGATACTTAGGTAGTGAATTCCACATTCTTGATATGTTTTGTGTGAAGAACATTTTTCTTTGATTTTCTTTCACTTTAAGAGCGCACTGCACATTCCCACCTCCCTGTTCAAAATTTCGTGCCTATCTTAGATATCCTTTCAGACTTAGTGCTAGCTATCCACTATAAGCAGACCGTACACCTTATGTCCAAAGGTAAACAGATGCTTGTCTAACCTGGCTGCCCTGTAGTAATCAGAATTGAAAGCTATATCTCTTATACAAACCCTCACATGCACATCCAGTCCACCACAAACTAAAACTTTGAAACCTGTTATCTTTCTTCAGAGTATGAGAATACTCTCGGAACTCACTTATACAAAGGTGGCTGAAGCGAGTACCATAGACTCATTTAAAGATGAACATGTGAAGGACGAAAGATTAGAAAGGCTTTGGTAGTGCAATAGTGGAGTCGTTACTTCAGAACTAGAAGACCTGGGGTCAAGTCCCATCTACTTCAGGGGTGTATCATAATATGTCTGAACAAGTTGATTAGAAAATATCTAGAAGGATGTGCTGATAAAGAGAGGTAGTTGAGAGAAGGCTCATGTGACGTATAAACAGTGTCCTCTAGGTTCAATGTGATAGTGCTGTAGCTTTAAGAGGTTATTTTGTCCTGGTTTTTTTTTGAAGAGAAGTTTTAAGGCAGAGGTAACGAGCAGTCTACCAAAACCACTAGAGTAAACAGCTTATGAGGCATTGTTTTTTTAAAATTAGAATGATAAAAGCAGCTTGAATGGATGGGGAAGAGCTCTCCCAGAACCAGGATGCTTAGGTTTTTATTCAGCAGCAGTTGTTGCTGGGCTCTCAGCAGGGTTGGAAGGCAGTGAATCTCTCCCAGCTGCTACACTCTCTCTCTGAGTTTTCTCTGGATGTTTTTCCTCCTGGGCTGTGGGAGTTGTATGTGAGACAATTCTGTTTTCGGAATTTGTCTTTTGCTAAGAGTGTGTTTATGGGATATTACTATATTGGAACAGTTAGTATTAAAATAATTTATTATTCTGTTAAGATTTCCAATAGAGTTAAGTTATTCCAAGTTCCTCTTTATTTTGATGTTTAAACTACAATGTTTGAGTAAGTTGTGTTGTGCTTAATGTCAAGTAGTTTGGTCAATTGAATTGCATCTGGAGCATAGTACCTCACACTTACCTTTAAAATAGGGAAAAAGTTAGGGTTTTGGCTACCTTCTGATTATATTTTGAGGGCATCTGGTCTGTCCGTAACATCAAGGTGATGCCCAACACCCATTCTGCTGTGCCATGAAAATAGCTACACCTGTGCAGAGTGAAGCTAATGTTTCTTTTATTCCAGTGTTCAGGCTGGTGTAAAGGGAAGACACCACACACACTACAGTAAATGAAGCAAGTGGTCAACATATTGTCAGTTGTAAATGAAAATTTTCATCCTTTATCTCAAAACAAAAGGATTCCTGGTGTAATTGGTAACCATTTGGGTCATTGTCAGTGTTTATGAGTCATATGAGTGTCCTCCCACCCAGTTTACCCTATCAGCATATCCTTCTAATCTTCTCACTCCTCATGTATTTATCTAACTTCCTCTTAAAAGAATCAGTTCTAATTGTTTCAGTTTTGATTTGTGCCAAATGAACTCAGGAAGACATATTGTATAGATATTTCATTGGACCCTAACCATTGCTGAGAATCATTATTGCCTCTATTCTTAGGCCTGAATTATTTTATGGTTGACTAAATCAGGATATGAGATCTTCAGATCTATGTGTTGACGAGATTGTACAGTGATTATCAATTCAGTTAAAAATTAAGTGTTGTGGTCATAGGTTGTAACTCACAATGCCCAGCTGAATGTATAACTGTTTCCATTCATTCCAGGCACCTTCAGTTCTCTCAATGTTCCTTACATCATTGCTCTATTGCCCTTTTCTCCAGGCTGCTGCTAATTGCTTGTACTATACTAGCTGCGCATAGCAGCACCTCATTTGAATACTAAGGAAGAGTGAGAGAGAGCTTCATTGTTCACAGATGTGGTATTTAGGGCCTTATTCCTTGAATGTTAACAGTACGTACGTGCTCATGTTACTGAGGGGGGGTCAATGATCTCTCACTCTGCAGGCACCCTGCCTCTATTCCTGATGAAGGGCTTTTGCCCGAAACGTCGATTCTCCTGCTCCTTGGATGCTGCCTGACCTGCTGTGCTTTTCTAGCACCACTCTAATCTAGACCCAAGGACTCTCAAGCCAGGACATTGGGAAGGAGTTGGAGCTGGTGTTGAGGAGGTCAACTCTAGAGTCTAACCCTGAGAATTCGGTATTCGTATCACAATAAGTTCAATAACCTCACATGGGTGGACAAGGTCAGCGAATACATTTTCAATGGACATCTCTGAACCACCACAATATTCACATTTTGTGCTCATTCATCATCCTCCCACTACTGGGACTCAGGATTAATGACCAGGTAGTCTACCTCACCCTCATTGCATAATCCCAGACACAAAGAGAGTTCCTGGAAGATTCCTGAAGCCATTCACCCATGAAAGCAGATTACCCTAACAGATTCTGCTCTCTCTCCCTCTCTGTTGTCTATCTTCATAAATACTCTTTCCCTGGGGAATATTGGGGAATTGTTGAATGAGTGCTTCTGCTATAGCCACCAATGCCTGGAATGGGATTTGAAGCCAGAATTTCAAAGACAGAGGTGCTACAGGCTGAGCTATAAGATTTCCCCCCAGAGCAGGACAGCACATAACCAGCAAGAGCACAAAAGAACTGGCAGGACAAAGATCTAAAGCTCTAAGTAGGGAATCATTCAATGCATCTTGGATGACAGAGAAGTATTTGGCATCCAGCATCCTGAGATTCATCATCCACCATGTCCTGCCCCTTTGTGAATATGCACATAAATTATTTGTTAAGTACCTCACCCACTCCCTCTGACTCCCCACATGAATTCCCTCTTTTGTCCTTGAGTTGGTCTATCCTTTCTCTAGCTACCCTCTTGTTCCTTATATATGTATAAAATGTCTCAGGATTTTCCTTAATCCTGTTTGCCAAGCACATTTCATGGCCCCTTTTAGCCCTCCTTTGTTCTGAGTTCTTTCCTGCTATCTATGTGTTCTTCGAGGGCCCTGTCTGTCTGTCTGTCTTCAGTTTCCTAAACCTTATGTTTGCCTCCCTTTGCTTTTTGACTACGCTCTCGATTTCTCTTGTCACCCAAGGTTCCTGAATCTTGCCATCCTTATCCTTCATTTTCACAGGAAGGTGCTGGTCCTGCTCTGTGATAAACTGGTCTTTAAAAGATTCCCACATGATAGCATTTGCCCTCAAACAACTGCACCCAATCTACATAAAAACATACATAGAAACATAAAAGATAGAAGCAGGAAAAGGCCATTCGGCCCTTCAAGTCTGCTGTGCCATTCATCATGATCATGGCTGATTGTCCACTCAATAGCCTGATCTTGCTTTCTTCCCATAACCTTTGATTCCATTCACCCTAAGTGCTATATTGAGCCACCTCTTGAATACATTCAATGAATGCATGAAGCATTAGAAATAAGGTGGATGAGCTTGAGGCTCTTTTGGAAATTGGCAGATACAATATTGTGGGGATAACTGAGACGTGGCTTCAAGTGGACAGAGCCTGGGAAATGAATATTCAAGGCTACACGTGCTATCGTAAGGACAGACTGATGGGCAGAGGGGGTGGGGTGGCCATGTTGGTAAGGGATGATATTCAGTCCCTTGCGTGGGGGGACCTAGAATCAGAGGGTGTAAAGTCAGTGTGGATAGAGCTGATAAATACTAAGGGTAAAAATATCCTCTTAGGAGTTATCTACAGGCCCCCAAACAGTAGTCTGGATGTCAGATATAAGTTAAATCAGGAGCTGAAATTGGCCTGTCGCAAAGATGTTACTGCAGTTGTTATGGGGGATTTCAACGTGCAGGTAGACTGGGAATATCAGGATGGTATTGGACTTCAAGAAAGAGACTTTGGAGTGCCTCAGAGATGGATTCTTAGAACAGCTGGTGCTGGAGCCGACCAGGAAGAAGGCAATTCTGGATCTGATATTGTGCAACGAACCAGAATTGATCAGGGACCTCGAAGTGAAGGAGCCATTGGGAAGTAGTGACCAGAATACAATAAGCTTCAATCTGCAATTTGAGAGGGAGAGGGTACAATCGGAAGTGACAATATTTCTGTTGAATAAAGAGAACTATGGAGCTATGAGGGAGGAGCTGGCCAAAGTTCAATGGTGCAATACCTTAGCAGGGATGACAGTGGAGGAACAATGGCGGATATTTCTGTGTATAATGCAGAAGATGCAAGATCAGTTCATTCCAAAAAGGAAGAAACCTCCCAGGAGGAGGCATGGGCGGCCGTGGCTGACGAGGGAAGTAAAGAAACATATAAAGTTAAAAGAGAAAAAATATAACATAGCAAAGAT
>NC_057734.1:39487292-39490913 GCF_004010195.1 Chiloscyllium plagiosum
TTGGTTGGCTGATAGGAAACAAAGAGTAGAGATAAATGGCTCCATTTTGGAATGGCAGGCAGTGACCAGTGGGGTACCGCAGGGATCAGTACTGGGACCGCAGCTTTTTACAATATATGTTAATGATGTAGAAGATGGTATTAGTAATAACATTAGCAAATTTGCTGATGATACTAAGCTGGGTGGCAGGGTGAAATGTGATGAGGATGTTAGGAGATTACAGGGTGACCTGGACAAGTTAAGTGAGTGGTCAGATGCATGGCAGACGCAGTTTAATGTGGATAAATGTATGGTTATCCACTTTGGTAAGAACAGGAAGCAGATTACCATCTAAATGGAATCAATTTAGGTAAAGGGGCAGTACAGAGAGATCTGGGTGTTCTTGTACACCAGTCAATGAAGGTAAGCATGCAGCTACAGCAGGTAGTGAAGAAGGCTAATAGCATGCTGGCCTTCATAACAAGAGGGATTGAGTATAGAAGCAAAGAGGTGCTTCTGCAGCTGTATAGGGCACTGGTGAGACCACACCTGGAGTACTGTGTGCAGTTCTGGTCTCCAAATTTGAGGAAAGACATTCTGGCTATTGACGGAGTGCAGCGTAGGTTCACGAGATCAATTCCTGCAATGGTAGGATTACATTACACTGAAAGACTGGAGTGACTGGGCTTGTATACCCTTGAGTTTAGAAGACTGAGAGGGGATCTGATTGAGACATATAAGATTATTAAAGGATTGGTCACTCTGGAGCAGGAAACATGTTTCCGCTGATGGGTGAGTGCCGAACCAGAGGTCACAGCTTAAAATACGGGGTAGACCATTTAGGACAGAGATAAGGAGAAACTTCTTCACCCAGAGAGTGGTGGCTGTGTGGAATGCTCTACCCCAGAGGGCAGTGCAGGCCCAGTCTCTGGATTCATTTAAGAAAGAGTTGGATAGAGCTCTCAAGGATAGTGGAATCAAGGGTTATGGAGATAAGGCAGGAACAGGATACTGATTAAGGATGATCAGCCATGATCATATTGAATGGTGGTGCAGGCTCGAAGGGCAGAATGGCCTACTCCTGCACCTATTGTCCATTGTCTATTGTCTACTGTCTACATTCAATGTTTTGGCATTCCCTATTTCCTGTGGTAATGAATTCCAGAGGCTCACCACTCTTTGGGTGAAGACGTGTCTCCTCGTCTCTGTCCTAAATGGTTCACCCTGAATCCTCAGATTGTGGCCCCTGGTTCTGGACACACCCACCATCGGGAACTTCCTCCCTGCAACTACCCTGTCCAGTCCTGTTAGAATTTTGTAAGTCTCTATGAGATCCTCCCTCACTCTCTGAACTCCAGCGAAAACAATCCTAACCTTGTCAATCTCTCCTCATACGTCAGTCCCGCCATCCCCGGGATCAGCCTGGGAAACCTTCGCTGCACTCCCTCGAGAGCAAGAGCATCCTTCCTCAGTAAAGGAGACTGATGCTGCCCACAGTATTCTAGGTGTGGCCTCACCAAGGCCCTGTATAACTGCAACAACACATCCCTGCCCCTGGACTCAAACCCTTTCACAATGAAAGCCAACACCCCATTTGCCTTCGTTACCGCCTGCTGCACCTGCATTGCTTACCTTCAGTGACTGGTGCACAAGGGCACCCAGCTCCCGCTGCACACTCCCCTCTCCCAATTTACAGCCATTCAGGTAGGAATCTGCTTCCAAAGTAAATAACCTCACATTTATCCAAATTATGCTGCATCTGCCATCGATTTGCCCTCTCACCCAACCTGTCCAGATCACGCTGAAGGATCTCTGCATCCTCGTCCCAGTTCACCCTCCCCCACCCAACTTGGTGTCATCTGCAAACTTTGAGATGTTACATTTTGTTCCCTCATCCAATTCATTAATATACATTGTGAATAGCTGGGGGTCCCAGCACTGATCCCTGTGGCACCCCACTAGTTACTGCCTGTCAGTTATAAAGGACCCATTAGTTCCTGCTCTTTGTTTCCTCTCTGCCAACCAGTTTTCCATCCATCTCAATACACTTCCCCCAATCCCATGCACTTTACATTCCCCAGTTCCTGCCTAATATTATTGTAGATCCCCCACATTAGTACTTTCTTATGAGGACTACTGTTATCCTTATCCATAAATAACTTACAGAATTATGGTCCCTGTTCCCAAAATGCTTCCCCACTGAAACTTACGTCACGTTGCTGGGTTCATTCCCCAATACCAGGTTTAGTATGGCCCCTTCCCGAGTTGGGCTATTTAAATATTGTTTCAGAAAACCGTCCTGGCTGCAACGGACAAATTCTATCCCCCATCCAAGCCCATGGCTCTAGGGAGTCTCAGCCTATGTAGGGGAAGTTAAAATCACACACCGCAATAGCCCTGTTGCTTTCACATTTTCCCATAATCTGTCCACATATCTGTTCCTCTATCACCCTCTGGCTGCTGGGATGCCTGTAGTAAAATCCATTAAAGTGATTGCTCCCTTCTTATTGCTGAGCTGTACCCATTTGACCTCACTGGATGAGCCCTCCAGTACTGAGTAGAACTGTGGTGTTCTTCCTGATCAGTAATGCGACTTCCCACCCTCTTTTACGTTCCACTCTATCTTGCCTGAAACATTTAAATTCTGGAAAGTCAAGCTGTTAGTCTTGTCCCTCTCAGCCAAGTCTCTGTATTAGCTACAACATCATACAGGTAGCTGTTCTAAAACGCGATGGTTGCTTTCTTGTGCAATACAATAATTGCAATTTAGGAACAGTGCTCAAAGTGTTGGTGATGTAATCACGTTACAGCCAACACACATTTTAAAAGTTAGTGCTTTAGAAACACTGTCCCCAATTTGTCAATTGCGTTACAGCGATTTTATGTTAATGAAATGCATGTTCTAGCAAAATACCTGTCGTTATATATATATTGATCCGAGCTCTAAGTTCATTTGTCTTCCCTGTCATACTCATCTCATTAAAAAAAACACATCTCAGACTGCCATTCCTGTTGTGTTCACTATCTCTCCTGTGTCTGTTCTTCCTCTCAGTCTTACAGGCCTTAGTCTCTAGTTCCTCCTCAGTCATTTCGCCTTGCTGACTTATTGGTCTGGCTCCCACCCCTGCCACACTAGTTTAAACCCTCTCAAGCGGCACTAGCTCACTTCCTGCCAGGAAGTTGTATAGGTCACAGTTTGCCTGGAAGATATCCCAATGATCCACATGCGTGAAGTCCTCCCTCCTACACCAGCACTTTGGCGATTTATTTAACTGTATTATCTTCCTATTCTAGCCTCACTGGCATGTGGCACAGAGATTAATCCTGAGATTACAACCCTAGAGGTCCTGCTTTTCAACTTCCTGCCTAACCTCCCTATGCAGAACCTCATCTCTTTTTTTGCCTCTATCATTTGTACCAATATGCACCATAACCACTGGCTGCTCACCCTACCCCCAGAATACCCTGCGACTGCTCAGAGCCATTCTTGACCCTGGCACCAGGGAGGCAACACACCATTCTGGAGGCTTGCTCGGAGTGACAGAAATGCTGACCTGTGCCCCTGACTATAGATTCACTTATCATTGCTACTCACCTACATTTCAATATTCCATCTGTATACCAGAACCACTGGCGCTGCTG
>NC_057734.1:39493062-39529914 GCF_004010195.1 Chiloscyllium plagiosum
TTGCTACAAACAATGATCTGTTTGAGGTTTGGCGGTTGTTTAAAGGCAAGTCGTGGAGGTGTGGGGAAGGTCTTGGTGAGGTGCTCATCCTCATTGATAATGTGTTGCAGGTCACAAAGAACATGGCGTAATTTTTCAGCTTCTGGGAAGTACTGAACAACGAAGGGTACCCTGTCAGTTGCAACACGTGTCCGAAAGCTAGTGTGCTTCCAATTAAACCTGTTTGACTATAACCTGGTGTTGTGTGATTTTTAACTTTGTACACCCCAGTCCAACACCGGCATCTCCAAATCCAGGTTATAGAGTCTGTCACCGAGCTTTTACAGCAGAGAAAGGCTTCCTGCAACATATCGTATCCATGCTGGTCATCAAACACCTGTCAACTCCAGCCCCATTTTCCTGCACTTGGCCTATAGCTTTATAATTTGGAGGTGCCGGTGTTGCTTCCAATTAAACCTGTTGGACTATAACCTGGTTCTGTGTGATTTTTAACTTTATAGCTTTATGGTTATCTAAATACCTGTAGTTCTGAAATATCTTGAGATTCCCTCCCTTTATCAGATTTACAGACAGCATTCCAGATGTTCACATTCTTATGAATGAAAACAAAGTATTTAATCCTCTTTTAATTTCCTGTGCACATTCAGGCTGAATCCCCTGTTGCTTTCCCTGTTACTAAGCCAAAATTTATCACTATCTATCCCATCTTTACTGACACCCAGCCTACTCCCTGGCTGGCCATATGTACCTGATGACTCCTCTCCTTTAAACATCTCTTCTTGTGCTTGAGTTGTCCCCAGCAATTTTGGGCAGTACGGCCTACTCTTGTACACACGTGGCACTGGGCTTATCGAGTAAAACATATTGACTCTTTGTGGCCACTTTTGTCATAATCGGTGGCATTCTAGATTTAGTACCACACTCTCCTGAGTTTCCACTATTATACACACTGGGGGAGTCGTCAGGCTACTGTGTTACTTTGCTGGTGTCCAGCATCACTGAGATTGCCACTTCAAAATTGGCCTTGAATTCAGATCTCTCATTAGTAGCTTTCCTTTGGATGGCTTTATGTTGGACACCACAATGCCACATGTCACCGACGAACAACCTCCAAATGCGCAATGTTCCACTAACCTCTTCAAGTCAGCCAAGAATTGGGAGATGAACTTTCCTGCATGCTGTACCAGTTTGTAAAATGGAATTATTGACTAAGTTAGAGACCCAAAGCAATCACCTGGACATCCACCACCTTTGGCAAAGCCTATAAACATAACAGGATTCAAAATTAAGCAGAATTGAATAGCAGACAAAAACACATCCCTCCCTATTGCGCTCAATGCTTTTTCCGCTCAGTTCATAGAGAATGTTAGTGAAACAGTGTCACCTGTCTTGTCAGCCCTGAGGCACCTCTTCCCTCAGTCACTGCTGCAGACATCAGATCAACCCTCTTTCGAGTGAACCGATGGACAGCAACTGGACCAAATGGAGTCCCCGGACGTGCACTCAGATCCTGTGTGGACCGGCTGGTGGGATTATTCGCTGACAGCTCTAATCTCTCCTTGCTGCAATCTGAAGTCTCCACCTGCTGGACTGGGGTCGACAAAGTCAGAAATCACATGATTCCAGGTCATAATCCAACAGGTTTATTTGAAACTGCAAGCTTTTGGAATGCTGTTCCTTCACCTGAAAGCTTGTGATTTCAAATAAACCTGTTGGATTATAACCTAGTGTCATGTGACTCCACATACACTTCTAGTTGACAACAGAAAGGCAGCCAACATTATCAAAGACCCCCGCTATAATCTCTTGCAACCTCTACCATCAGACAGAAGATTGAAAAGTTTAAACGCACGTTACCAACCAGGTTTCAAGAACAGCCTCTTCTCCACTGTTAATAAACTGTTGAATGCATCCCTTAAAATTTCAAACCTAATGTTGATCTTGCTTTTGTGCATCTCCTGCGCAGCCGTAACTTTGTATTCCGCGCTTTGTTCAATCACCTTATCATGTGAATGTCCTTGTATGCTATGGTCTGCCTATACTGAACACAAAACTAAACATTTCACTGTACTTACGTTCAAGGGACAACAATAAATCAAATCAAATCAAATCAAAAAGAAACATTCCACGATCATTGGCAGTTCCGGTGTGAAATAATTTTCTAACAATTCATATAGCTCTTGAAATGTCATGTCCATGACTCCCTCTGTTTGTCGTCAAAATTAGAGTGGTGCTGAAAAAGGACAGCAGGTCAGGCAGCATCCGAGGAGCATGAAATTTGACATTTTGGGCAAAAGCCCTTAATCAGGAATGAGGCTGGGGCCCTCGTGGAGGGAAAGATAAAAAGGAAGGGCTGGGGGGAAGGTAGCTGATAGTGCAATAGGTGGATGGAGGTGGGAGTGAAGGTGATTGGTCGGAGAGGAGGGTGGAGCGGATAGGTGGGAAGTCAGATTGACAGGTGGGACAGGTCATGAGGATGGTGCTGAGCTTGCAGGTTGGAACTGGGGTAAAGTGGGGGAAGGGGAAATGAGGAAACTGGTGAAGTCCGCATTGCTGCCATGCGGTTGAAGTTTTCCGAGGTGGAAGATGAGGCATCGGATGGTGAGGGAGTGGCGATGGAGGAGGCCCAGGACCTGCACGTACTCTGAAGAGTGGGAGGGGGAGTTGAAATGTTGGGCCACAGGGTAGTGAGGTTAATTGGTGCGGGTGTCCCAGAGATGTTCCCTGAAGCGCTCTGCGAGAAGGCGTTCGGTCTCTCCAATGTAGAGGAGACCGCAACGGGAGAAACAGATACAATAAATGACATGTGTGGAAGGGCAGGTGAAACTTTGATGGATGTGGAAGGCTCCTTTGGACCCTTGGACAGAGGTGAGGGAAGAGGTGTGGGTGCCGGTTTTGCAATTCCTGCAGTGGCAGTGGAATGTGCTGGGATGGGAGGGTGGGCTGTTGGGAGGTGTGGACCTGACCAGGTAGTCATGGAGGGAATGGTCTTTGCTGAAAGCGGAGAGGGGTGGGGAGGGAAATATATCTCTGGTGGTGGGGTCCGTTTGGAGGTGGCAGAAATGTCGGTGGTTGATGCGATTTATGCGAAGGTTGGTGGGGTGAAAGGTGAGGACCAGGGGTATTCTGTCCTTGTTGCAGTTGGAGAGGTCGGATTCGAGGGGGGAGACGCGGGACGTGGATGAAATGCGTTGGAGGGCATCTTCAACCATGTGGGAGGGGACATTGCAGCCATCTGGTGTGTTCTGTGGTGGAACTGGTCCTTCTGGGAGCAAGTGCAGCTGAGGCGGAGGAATTGAGAATACGGGATGGCATCTTTGCAGGAGGTAGGGTGGGAGGAGGTGTAATCCAGGTAGCTATGGGAGCTGGTGGGTTTGTTAAAAAATGTCAGTGTTGAGTTGGTCATCGTTGATGGAGATGGAGAGGTCTAGGAAGGGGAGGGAGATGTCAGAGATGGTTCAGGTGAATTTAAGGTCAGGGTGGAATGTGTTAGTGAAGTTGATGAACTGTTCAAACTCCTCGTGGGAGCACAAGGTGACGCCGATGCAGTCATCAATGTAACGGAGCAAAACTTTGGGAGTGGTGCTGGTGTAACTCCGGAAGATGGACTGTTCTACATAGCCGATGAAGAGACAGGCATAGCTAGGACACATGCAGATGCCCATGGCTACCCCTTTCATCTGGAGGAAGTGGGAGGATTTGAAGGAGAAATTGTTGAGGGTGAGGACCAGTTCAGCCAAACGAATAAGAGTGTCAGTGGAGGAGTACTGGTGGGGACATCGGGAGAGGAAGAAACGGAGGGCTTGGAGGCCTTGGTCATGGCAGATGGAGTTGAAGAGGGACTGGATGTCCATGGTGAAGATGAGGCATTGGGGACTGGGGAAACAGAATTCTTGGAGGAGGTGGAGGGTGTGGGTAGTGTCCCAAACGTAGGTGGGGAGTTTCTGGACCAGGGGTGATAGGACAGTATCAAGGTAGGTGGAGATGAATTCGGTGGGGCAGGAGCATGCTGAGACAATGGGTTGGCCAGGGTGGTCAGGCTTGTGGATCTTGGGAAGGAGGTAGAATTGGGCAGTGCAGGGTTCCTGGACTATGAGGTTGGAAGCTGTGGGTGGGAGATCCCCTGAGGTGATGAGGTTGTATACGGTCTGGGAGATGATGGTTTGGCCAGTCATACCATTTCTCCTGTCATCCACGGTTCATGAATCTTGCCTTTCCTATCCTTTGCCTTCAACAGGACATGCCTATCCGACACAATCACCTCCAACACAATCCATCCACCTGGACATCCTGTGCCAGTCTATTACCCACCTCAACCTCTTTATTTCCAACTGCCACCGAGACATTGACTGCCTTAACCTGTCCACACCCCTCACCCACTCCAACCGCTCACCCTCACAGCCCTCCACTCCCTCTGCTCCAACCCCAACTTCACCATCAAACCAGCAGACAAAGGGGGTGCAGTGGTAGTTTGTCGCACTGACCTCTACACTACTGAAGCCAGGCACCAACTCAAAGACACCTCTTCCTGCCGTCCCCTCGACCATGATCTTACCCACCCCATCACCAAAGCATCATCTCCCAGACCATATACAACCTCATCACGTCAGGGGATCTCTCACCCACAGCTTCCAACTTCATATATCAAAATTAGGCAGGAGCTGGGAAATGTGGATTGGACATAGCTCTTTGAAGGGAAGTCCACATTTGATATGAGGGAGGCTTTCAAAGATAGGTTAAAGATTGTGCAGGATAGTCATGTCGAATTGAAGGCAAAGGATAGGAAGGGGAAGATTCATGAACCGTGGATGACAGGAGAAATCGTATGACTAGCCAAGAGGAAAAGGGAAGCGTACGTAAGGTCCAGGCAGCTAAGAACAGAATGGGCCCTGGAAGAATATCTTAAACGAGGAATCAATCCGGCTAAAAGGGGTCATGAAATAGCTTTAGCAAGCAGAATTAAGGAGAATCCCAAAGCATTTTATTCTTATGTAAGAAGCAAGCGGGTAACTAGAAAAAGGATTGGTCCACTAAAGGATAATGAAGGAAGGCTGTCAGGTGAGGTGCCGGAGGACTGGAAGGTTGCTCATGTTGTCCCCTGTACAAGAAGGGTAGTAGGGGTATTCCGGGTAACTACAGACAAGTGAGCCGGACGTCAGTGGTGGGAAAGTTGCTGGAGAAGGTACTGAGGGATAGGATCTATTTATATTTAGAAAAGAATAGACTTATTAGTGATAGGCAACATGGTTTTGTGCGGGGGAGATCGTGCCTTACCAACTTAATAGAGTTCTTTGAGGAAGTGACCAAGTTGATAGTTGAAGGAAGGGCTGATGATATCATACACATGGCCTTTAGTAAGGCATTTGATAAGGTTCCCCATGATAAACTAATAGAGAAAGTGAATTCATAGGGTGTACAGGGTGTTCTAGCTAGGTGGATAAAGAACTGGTTGCGCAACAGGAGACAGGGAGTAGTAGTTGAAGGGAGTTTCTTGAAATAGAGAAAGGTGACCAGTGGTGTTCCACAGGGAGCAGTGCTGGGGCCACTGTTGTTTGTGATATACATAAATGATCTAGAAGAGGGCACTGTTGGTATGATCAGCAAGTTTGCAGATGACACAAAGATTGGTGGAGTAGCAGAAAGCATATGGGACTGTCCAAGAATACAGGAGGATGTAGCTAGACTGGAGAGTTGGACGGAAAAGTGGCAGATGGAGTTCAATCCAGACAAATGTGAGGTGATGCATTTAGGCAAGTCTAATTCGAGAGCAAATTATACAATGAATGGAAGAACCTTGGGAAAAATTGATGAGCAGAGAGATCTGGGAGTGCTGATCCATTGTACCCTGAAGGTTGCTGCACAGGTGGATAGAGTGGTCAAGAAGGTATATAGGAGAAAGTGAGGTCTGCAGATGCTGGAGATCAGAGCTGGAAATGTGTTGCTGGAAAAGCGCAGCAGGTCAGGCAGCATCCAGGGAACAGGAGAATCGACGTTTCGGGCATAAGCCCTTCTTCAGGAAGAAGGTATATAGTATGCTTGCCTTCATTGGACAGGGTAATGAGTATAAGAGCTGGCAGGCCATGTTAAAATTTATACAAGACATTGGTTCAGCTGCATTTAGAATACTGTGTGCAGTTCTGGGCGCCACATTACCAAAAGGAGGTGGACGCTTTGGAGAGGGTGCAGAGAAGGTTTACGAGGATGTTGCCTGGTATGGAAGGTGCTAGCTATGAAGAGAGGTTTGTTTTCATTACAAAAAAAGAGATTAAGGGGGCACCTGATTGAGGTTTACAAAATAATGAAGGGTTTAGACAGGGTAGACAGAGATAATCTTTTTCCAGGGTGAAGGATTCAATAATGAGAGGTCACACTTTCAAGGTGAGAGGTGAAAAGGTTAAGGGGGATACACATGGCAAGTACTTTACACAGAGGGTGGTGGGCGTCTGGAACACATTGCCAGCAGAGGTGGTAGAAGCAGGCATGGTAGATTCATTTAAGATGCATCTGGACAGATGCATGAGTAGGTGGGGAGCAGAGGGATACAGATGCTTCGGAATTGGGCGACAATGGATTTGGATTGGCTCAGGCTTGGAGGGCCGAAGGGCGTGTTCCTCGGCTGTAAATTTTCTTTGTTCTTTGTTCATAGTCCGGGAACCCCGCACCACCCAATTCTCCCTCCAACCCAAGACCCACAAGCCTGACTACTCCGGCCAACACATTGTCTCAGCCTGCTCCTACCCCACTGAATTCATCACCACCTACCTCGTTAGTCCTATCCCCCCAGTCCAGGAATTCCAGCCACGCCCTCCACCTCCTCCAAGACTTCTGTTCCCTGGCCACCAATGCCTCATCTTCACCATGGACATCCAGTCCCTCTACACCTCCATCCGCCATGACCAGGGCCTCCAAGCCTTCCATTTCTTCCTCTCCCGACACCCCCACCAGTATCCTTGCACTGCTAATCTTATTCATTTGGCTGAACTGGTCCTCACCCTCAACAATTTCTCCTTTGAATCCTCCCACTTCCTCCAGACGAAAGGGGTAGCCATAGGCACCCGCATGGGCCCCAGCTATGCTTATCTCTTTGTCGGCTATGAAGAACAGTTCATCTTCCGTAGTTACACTGGCACCACTCCCCACCTCTTCCTCCGTTACATTGATGACTGCATCGGCGTCACCTTGTGCTCCCGCGAGGAGGTTGAACAGTTCATCAACTTCACCAACACATTCCACCCCAACCTTAAATTCACCTGAACCATCTCTAACACCTCCCTCCCCTTCCTGGACCTCTCCATCTCCATCAATGATGACCAACTCAACACTGACATTTTTATAAACCCCAACCTCCTCCCACCCTACCTCCTGCAAAAATGCTATCCTGTATTCCCAATTCCTCCGCCTCTGCCACATCTGCTCCCTGGAGGACCAGTTCCACCACAGAGCACACCAGATAGCCTCCTTCTTTAAAGACCATAATTTCCCCTCCCACATGGTTGAAGATGCCCTCCAACGCATTTCATCCACGTCCCATACCTCTGCCATCGAACCATACCCCTCCAACTGCAACAAGGACAGAACTCCCCTGGTCCTCACCTTCCACCCTACCAACCTCTGCATAAATCGTGTCATCTGCCCACATTTCCGCCACCTACAAATGGACCCACCAAAAGGGATATATTTCCCTCCCCACCCCTATCCGCTTTCCGCAAAGACTGTTCCCTCCGCAACTACCTGGTCAAGTCCTGTCCCCCAACAACCCACCCTACCCCCTGACACCTTCCCTGCACCTCAGGAATTGCAAAGCCTGCGACCACACCTCCCCCGTCACCACCATCTAAGGCCCCAAAGGAGCCTTCCACATCCATCAAAGACTCACCTACCTGTCGACACGTCATTTATTGTATCCGTTGCTCCTGATGCAGTCTCCTCTACATTGGGGAGCCTCGTGGCCGAACATTTCAACTCCCCCTGGGTCCTGGGCCTCCTCCACCACCATTCCCTCACCACCTGACGCCTGGAGGAAGAATGCCTCAGGATCCTTTAACCCCAGGGCATCAATGTGGACCTCACCAGTTTCCTCATTTCCCCTCCCCCCCATTTTACCCCAGTTCCAACTTTCCAGCTCAGCATCGTCCTCATGACGTGTCCTACCTGTCAATCTTCCTTCTTACCTATCCACTCCACCCTCATCTCCGGCCTTCACTGTCACCCCCACCTCCATCCACCTATTGCATTCTCAGATACCTTCACCCCAGACCCACAACCCCCTCCCAATTTATTTCTCCACCCCCGAGGTTCCAGCCTCATTCCTGATGAAAGGCTTTTGCCCAAAACATTAATTTTCCTGCTCCTTGGATGCTGCCTGACTTGCTGTGCTTTTCCAGCACTACTCTAATCTTGACTCTAATCTCCAGCATTTGCAGTACACACTTCTCCCTCTGTATGTACCAGACTCCTTAGAATCGCAAAGGTCATGTTTTCAACGGAACTTAAGAAAACTGGTATAATGATGTTCTCAGGCACTTTGTTTGCCTTTAAGAATGAATTAGTGCTCCATGTATAAAGTTCAATTTTTTTGACTCGACATCAAATGGTCCCATCACTTCAAATTGACCCATCACTTTGTATTCTCACTGGTGTGATTTGTTTTCCCCTCTACTTGAGTCTAGTGGCTGTTCACAGCCCAAGTCACCTCCCCGTCAATCACTCCCTCACCAACTGTACGAATGCACCTCTGCCCACAGCCCGAGTCCTCTGACGACAGCTCTCCATGATGACTCTGGTAGCTCCCAGGTGGGAACTCTCTTCCTCAACTGTCGGTCCTGAGGAAGGGGTTCGGCCCGAAATGTTGACTTTCCTGCTCCTCTGATGTTGCCTGACCTACTGTGCTCTTCCAGCTTCACATCTGTTGACTTTGACTTCCAGCATCTGCAGCTCTTATTGTCTCCTGGTTGGCCCAAGTCCCCTCACGGCCCATTCTCCAATGAGTACCTTCTTTCCTGGTGTCAACCATAGCACATGCTCCTTCACAACCACCTCCCTCTACATTACCTCCTTAATCCCGTGCCAACATTTCCAAAATCTGAGCGATATCTCTTCAGGTCAAAAGCAATACGGTATTTGTCCCCACTTGTGTATTAGAACCCACATTGTCAGTTGACAGTTGTTAAGTTTGCAATTTGATAGGAACCAGGGATTATACGCAAGGGAGACACAGGTGGAACACCATAGAGAAACCATCTATTTCAGATGCTGACATCCCCACATCTTGCTCCAAGCTGAGCTCCCGGCTCCATGCCTTGTGGGTGACCTGACCAGCTCTCCAAAAGAAGCAGCGCCCTAAAGTCACACACAACACAGAGGATCTTAACTAAGGTCACATTTTGGTTTGAAGAACTGACCATCACTTACCTCAACGTCCTTCATCCCGTCTACAGTCATACCCAATGCCCCCCCCAGCTCTAATTCACAGTCAATCTCCAGCATTTGGCTGAGTTAACAGAGACACTCTAGCCCACACCCTGTAACAGAGAAACTCTCATCTCCCATTCACAGAAAGTGAAGCTGCTAATCTCATATGGATAAAATGCTGCTTCTATCTCTAAACCTCACTTCACACCTTCCACCAGTTTATTAACATTGTCCAGATCCCCCTTTCACTGCATCTCTTTCACCGTTTTAGCACCTGGGGGAAATAGATTTGAAAGCACTGTTCCCAGCAGATGTCGGTGTTGCCGAGTTGATCCACAGCCTTGGTGTCCATCAGCTGCTCCCTTCCACCAGGTTCCCAAAGACATGGCTTGTCCTTGCTGAGTATGATCAGCAGTTGGGGTTTCCTGCAGGGTTTGCAGCCTCAGTGATGCAGTAGTATTTTGTTCTTTTCAATAACTATTTTATTATTAACTCTAAATTATTTAACTATCTTGCTGAAAAGAATTAAGTCCCAATGATTGTGGGAACCTGATGATTGGAAAGGATGTCAGACACTTTCCAGAGGGTGAATTGCAATAGGAAGGGATTGGAGGGATATGGGCAAGGTGCTGGCAGGTGGGACGAGATTGGGTTGGGATATCTGGTCGGTTGGATCGCAGGGTCTATTTCCGTGCTGTACATCTCTATGACCCTATTTTAGAAATGCAACGTAATTTGGTAAAAGTGTAAAATATGGAACGCTTCACGAATTTGCGTGTCATCCTTGCGCAGGGGCCATGCTAATCTTCTCTGTATCGTTCCAATTTTAGTATATGTGCTGCCGAAGCGAGCACATCCAAGAAAAGAAATTGGGTGCTTTATAAATCCTAACAATCCGATATATGTTTATGTTGTGGTAACATTTGGTTTTTTTTTAAATTGCATCATATGGAATTAGCGATATGATTAACGATAAACCAGACATCTGTGTTTTAACTTTATAAAATTTATTGATGTACTATACGCATGTAATAAGAGATTGTCGCGTAGAATTAGGGTTGGTGAATAAATATACTAAAACGTATTTTCATTGGCTGGACCTGTCAGCCGTTTTGAGTGGGCGGGTGCATCGCGGAACCAAGCTAGTGGGTGGGGCTTGTTACCTATGTGGGCGGGGGCCAGCGTCACAATCGGACAGGTAGGCGTGGACTGTTGTCGTGGAAACCAAGTAGGCGGGACTTGAGTGGGCAGCCCCAATTTCGCTGTCCCAGGTTACAGAGATTTTGCAGCAGGGCCCTTCGACCCATCATATGCATGCTGGTCATCAAATACCTATTCACTCTGATTCAATTTTCCTGCACTTTACCCAAAGCCTTATGTGCTTTGGTGTTTATCTAGATAGTGCTTAAACATCTTAAGTTGTCCTCCTTCTGCCAGATTTGCAGGCAGAGAGTTCCAGATACCCACTGTCTTTTGAATGAAAGAAATGTACTTAATCCTGTTTAAATCTCCAGTTCACCTGTAGACTGAGCCCCCGCCCACCCGGTTTGTTCTCCCCATTACTAAGTGAAAATTTCTCCCTATTTATCCTGTCTTCACCCCTCAGACCTTTGTACACCGTAATCAGTCCCCCCTCAGCCTCTAAGGAAAACAGCCCCAGCCATCTATTCTCTCATCACAGCTGAGTCATGACAACACTGGGGTCACTATAGTTAGATTAGATTAGATTACTTACAGTGTGGAAACAGGCCCTTCGGCCCAACAAGTCCACACCGACCCGCCGAAGCGCAACCCACCCATTCCCCTACATTTACCCCTTTTACCTAACACTACGGGCAATTTAGCATGGCCAATTCTCCTGACCTGCACATCTTTGTGACTGTGGGAGGAAACCGGAGCACCCGGAGGAAACCCACGCAGCCACGGGGAGAATGTGCAAACTCCACACAGACAGTCGCCTGAGTCAGGAATTGAACCCGGGTCTCTGGCGCTGTGAGGCAGCAGTGCTAACCACTGTGCCACCGTGCATGTGAAAAAGGTACCCGACGATGAGGCTACCTTTCCCAAAGACATATTCGTAGAATCCCTGCGGTCTAAATAGAGATCATTCAGCCCATTGGCTCTGTACTGACCCTCTGAAGTGAATCCTATCTAGACCCATCCCTGTAATCTCACCTTTGCCATAACTAATCCACCTAGCCTACAGATCCCTGGAAACTACAGGGCAATTTTAGCATTGCCAGTCCACCTAACCTACACATCTTTGGATTTCGACATCATTACGCTTCCCATTCGCACATTTCTAGTATGTATCCTGCACCCACCCAAAAGCTTTGACATCTCACCTCCCTATGCTGTCTAGACTTTAATATTACACATTAGCTAAATCCCAAATAGTGTTTTGTAAAGGTTTAGCATAACTTCCTAGCTTCTGTGCTCCAGACCTCTGAAACCAAGTAGTTCCTGCATTCTTGATGGACCAAATGGCCTCCTTCTGTCCAATAAGACTTTTAAATTGCTTTCCCACATTATAACAACCTTTGAAAATTTTCCGACATCTATCCCCATAGCTTTGTACCTGCACCTTTATCAAACTGTACCTTTCATTTGTCCCATCAAAATGCTTTGCTGCTGAGTTTTTATGTGATGAATTTCATTTGCTATAAGCCTGCCTGTTTTCTGTCTTTTTCCTCCTGACATCTCTGAATAATGTCCCATTGTGACTATATTTTAGTTTCATTGTTATCAGTGAACTTTATAGTGTCCAGCATATCCAATCCAAATAATTGGATTTTTGAAAGGAGCTGTGGTCCTAATACTGATGAGGTAAAAACAATGACTGCAGATGCTGGAAACCAGATTCTGGATCAGTGGTGCTGGAAGAGCACAGCAATTCAGGCAGCATCCGACGAGCAGCAAAATCGTCGGATTTTGCCTGAATTGCTGCTCGTCGGATGCTGCCTGAATTGCTGTGCTCTTCCAGCACCACTGATCCAGAGTTCTAATACTGATCCCTGGACAATACCACCATATACTTTCTTCACACTGAAAAAGCACTATTCATCATTGCTCTCAATTTGTTATACTATCAACAAAGACACTCTTTCATTTGAGGTTTGCTCACAAGTTTATTTTGTGATACTTCATCAGGTGCCTTTCATAAGTCCACATACACAAGATCAATTGCATTAAACTTATCTATCTTTGCTGATAAGTACACCGATTGCTTGATAAAATTAGGCTTTGACAAGTCCATGCTAATAATTTATTTGATTCCCTACAGTGCGAAAACAGGCCTTTCGGCCCAACAAGTCCACACCGACCCTCCAAAGAGTAACCTACCTAGACCTATTTCCCACTGACTAATGCACCTAACACGATGGGCAATGTAGCGTGGCCAATTCACTTGACCTACACATCTTTGGACCATGGGAGGAAACCAGAGCACCTGGAGGGGTGCTCATGCAGACACAGGGAGAATGTGCAAACTCCACACAGACAGTCACCCGAGGCTGAAATCGAACCTGGGCCCCTGATGCTGTGAGGCTGCAGAGCTAACCACTGAGCCACCGTGATATAATATCATTGTTATATCTATATATCATATCATATATATTCTGTCTACATGTTTTCTCCTACTTCAGTGGTCTAGTTAGTAGGTTTAGCCCTCTCCTTCTACTGTCTCTCTTCAGTGCTTCTCTCATCTTCTCCCTGCATTTTCATCCAATGATTTCCTCACATCTCAGCTCTGATCTTACATTCCTCTAGAGTCCTCCCTCACTGTCCCTAACAAATGCTATTCCCAATTTTCCTCTTTTCTCTCCATTCCTGTGTTATTCCTACTTTTCCCCAGCTCTCTAACAAGTGATAGATGAGTGAGGTCTGCAGAATATTGAGGTAGTATTCATTTGAGGGAATAAATGATGGAAACTTTCCTGCTGCTGACATTAATTATACAACCATTTCAATGTTTAAAAGTAAAATCTAATAATAAACAAATGACGGTTTTTATTTTTCTGTGAATTTCTTCACTCTGTCCAGAAAAATACCAGGAGTCAGTATTAAGACAGAAGAAGTGAATAAAGCATTGGGAAGGATTACATTATTCCCAGATCTTGGCTGGAATGATCACGCACAATTGTGCTTTTATAAAAGGTTATCTGCTGTCAACTGAAGAACTGCATTTGGACATATGAAGGGGTATTTTCAAAGAATACTCAGTGGTGAGAGGAGGCCACATCTCACTAGATAAATTATATTTAAGATTGGAGTCATTCTTCAGACAATGTCATCATCTAGACTAGATGATGATGGTACAGACGATTTCTCAGGACAATTGACATGATTAACAGCATTTGTTTCTGTTTAATCACTTACCTGTATAGTTCCAAAATCATTTAAAAGTTATTTACTACCATTTTTAAGAACTACAGATCCTTACATATGCATACACAGTATACTTAAAAGTTTTCAGTCTGCTTGTACACTATCTTGTATTCCTATGTACTAAAATGATCCAAGCCATTGTTACTCTATTTTCCTACTTTTTCTTTACCCTTTTTGAGCCAGTTGGTCCAGATTTCTGCTGTCTGATTGCAACATAAAAGAAAATGTAGAGTTGAGAAAGGATCTGATTTAAATACGTGCAATTCTAACAGGGCTGAACGGATTAGATGCAGGGAGGATTTTTCCCCTGGTTAGAGTCTAGAACTAGGGTTAACAGTCTCAGGATACTAGGTAGACCATGTAAGATTGAGATGAGGAAACATTTCTTTACTCAGAAGCCAGTCAACCTGTGGCATTCTCCACCACAGAAGGCTGTGGATGTCGGGTGAAGTAATTGGAATGAAGTTGGCCAGATGGATCTCATTGACTATGAGATCCCCGATTGGCCCAGATTAACAACACCAATCAGAGAATACTGGCAGATAGATTATAGGAGCTCCAGAGACTCTCCTTATTCTAGGGACTAGGTCTGGGCTGGCTGGTTGGTCAGAACCCATTTACCATGGACATGTAAATAAAGGGAGACTTGTTGATGGGATAGCAGCTTCTGTGCAGTTATTTCACCAATTCACAGAATATAATCAATAAAGGGATTGATAATTTTAGATATTGAAGGCAAATAGAGAGAAAGTGAGAATGTGGCACTGAGATAGAGGATCAGCCATGATTATTTTGAATGGCAGAGCAATCTCAAAGGTCTACTGGCCTAAACTTGCTCCTAGTTACAAAGTTGCTAATGGTTGCTAGTAACTGGATGAATTTTGATTAAGTATACTGAGCAATGAAGCCAACTATCTGGTATACCCATGTTGATTGGCAAATGTGATTCTCTAAGTCCCCATACCCACCCTCAGTGCTTTTAGCTGCGAGATTGAATTGAGATCCTTTATGTTTACTTAGCTAGGCATAAAAAAAAATCCCATGGCACTATATGAAGAGAAGGGAATCCTCCTAAGGCCATGTGTAAAATTAACTGTTTTTAAAATCTGAATGAGCATGCACAAATCTCTCTGCTGTGAAAATGACTGTGACAGTGACTACTGTTTGAAACTAATTCACTGGTTGTGAAGGACATTAAGGACTTTATTTTCTCTTGGCTATGGAATACTATCTAAAACACTTGTGTTCTCAAGCCATCTGCCAACATTTTCATCATAAAATTAGGGTTTGTGCTGTGTCCCTGTTTACTTATGAAAGATGTACTCCACTCCTGTATCGGGCAGCAGCACATTCTTTCCAGCAGTTTAATCTACTTACCTGTTTAAATAGCATTATTGTAGATGCTTTTGAATTAGTCTCAAATTTCATGGTAATGTGGACATTTGGCATTATGTAGTTTTTTTTTAAAAAAAGCAGCAGCCTGTTTGATGTATTGTTTATCTGCCACACTTTCTCTTCAAAGTTTCAAGACTAAGATACTAAACAATTTAAGTAAGGTCTTCAAGGGATATCAGTGAATGGCAGAAAAGGCTGAAAGGTCTACTTCTATTCTTCTGCTAAATAAAAGGTAATAAATTTTCAGATTCTTTGTTAATCAGCCACACTATTTCTGCTCAAACCTCGAGAAATGCTTGTCAATTGTGTGTTCAAATTGCGTAAATTGCATGATTAAAAACTACTTGGAGAGTCAAATGACAAAAAAAAAGCCTAATTATTTTAAGCAGAACTCAGATTTGATTCTATTATCTCAGTTTTGTATATTTCCTGATGAATGTCTTCAGTCACCGGGCCACACACGGTACAAGGCAACTGACCGAGTCCCTGTGTCCCATTCAGAAGTGGAAAAAAAGCCAGTGATTCACTTTCAAAGGATTACATACGCAAGGTTGATGCAGGAATTGGAACAGAAAGAGAATCCCATTAATAGGAGAGCGGAGTTACCCACTATCAAACTGGACTAACACACTAATTCAATTTCTAAACTACAGTCACTCACACATACTTTGTTTAAAAGGAAGCCAACTGGGGACAATTTTTTCAACATGGTTTTCATGGCTATTTGGTGCGTCTTCCCTGAGTTATGGCTGTGCCATCAAGAGATTAGATCCTGGCTCAGTGGTCAGCACTGCTGCCTCATAACACCAGGGATCTGGGTTTGATTCCACCTTCACGCGACTATCTGTGTGGAGTTTGCACATTCTCCCTGTGTCTACGTGGGTTTCTTCCTGCAGTCTGGAGATGTGCAGATTAGGTGGATAGGCCATGTGAAATGCAGGGTTACAGAGATAGGGTGGGATACTCTTTGGAAGGTCTGTGTAGACTCAATGAATAGGAATTCTACGATTGTTTTTGTTTTTTCATAGAAAGTTTAACGTTTTGCTGACAGAAAAACCTCTTAAAGGATCACTTGACAAATACTTGGTATCTATAAACCATGTTACATTACTTTTGACACATAACGCAAGGTGACTTTGACAAAGGGGCGGCCTGGTGGCTCAGTGGTTAGCACTGCTGTCTCACATTACATTACAGCTTGGAAACAGGCCCTTCGGCCCAACAAGTCCATACCGACCAAGCGCAACCCACCCATACCCCTACATTTACCCCTTACCTAACACTACGGGCAATTTAGCATGGCCAATTCACCTAACCTGCACATCTTTTGGACTGTGGGAGGAAACCGGAGCACCCGGAGGAAACCCACGCAGACACGGGGAGAACGTGCAAACTCCACACAGTCAGTCGCCTGAGGTGAGAATTGAACCCAGGTCTCAGGCGCTGTGAGGCAGCAGTGCTAACCACTGTACCACCGTGCCGCTCACCTTGATTCCCACCTTGGGCGACTGTCTACGTGGAGTTTGTTCATTCTTCCTGTGTCTGCGTGGATTTCCTCCGGGTGCTCCGGTTTCCTCCCACAATCCAAAGATGTGCAGGCTAGGTGAATTGGCTATGCTAAATTGCCCATAGTGCTAGGGGCATTAGTCAGGGGTAAATGTAGGGTAGGGGAATGAGTCTGGGTGGGCTACTCTTCGGAGGGTCGGTATGGACTTGTTGAGCCGAAGGGCCTGTTTCCATACTGTAGGAAACCTAATCTAAAAACCATCCACTCTAAAACGAATTCACTGATTCTGAGAATAAATACATTTCACAGTCATTGAATTATAGGAAGAGTAAAGTCTTTAGGATTTGTGTCCAAGCAGTTTTGGCCAAGAACTGAGAGCTCTTCCAAGTTCAAGTCTTCAGAATTTTGCTTCGGTGCAATCAGACCAGGTAAGTTTGAATCCACGCAGTTTAGCCAAAAGTTTGCACAACTTGCATGATAATGGCAACCATTATGCAGAACTGAATGTTCCGTATCACTGAAATCCTGTAAAAATATGAGTGTGTGGATTAGGAGTTGAGGATGTTTGAGACCCAACTACACAGTAGGAGCATTCAGCACATACAGATGATTTGTTTTTATTAACATGGACTAATTGTAGTGGCCAGGAGTCATCGGTATGACAATAACTCTGATTAGCTCTTGGGCAGGTGGATAGTTAGTGTGTGGACAATACAGGGAGAGAAGATCTCCAGGCTGCATGAGACAGCATCACTTTTTCCCCTATCTCTACAGTGAAGTAACCAAAACTAGAAGGTAGTTTGCTCTTCTCTTCCACCATTTGCTATATGGTACTGCCGGGCAGCACAGTGGCTAGCAATGCTGCCTCGCAGCGCTAGGGAACCAGGTTCAATTCCACCCTCAGATGACTGTCTGTGTGGAGTTTGCACACTTTCTCTGCATTTGCATGGATTTCCTCCAGGTGCTCTGGTTTCTATAACAGTCAAAAGATGTGCGGGTTAGGTGGATTGGCCATGGGAAATGCAAGCTGACTGAGAGGAGGTGTGTCTGAGTGGGATGTGCTGAGGAGATTTGATATGGGCCAAATGGTCTGCTTCCACGCTGTGAAGGGTTCTATGATTAATCAGTGACTAAAAGACTGAACAATTCATGTCCCAGTTACCCCTATGTCTTCATCGAAGAACTGAAATCAGGAGGGCTCTGAAGTCACAGAAGGGACATCTCATCAAAGCCTGCAGACTTGGTATTATTGAACTGTGTTTCCCCCAATATGTTATTCTTCTACCCATATCATCCATGTTTGTTGGGTGTGTCTGTCTGTCTGCATGTGTGCAAAAGGGTTTAAGAGTTTCAGCTAGTTGGGATACATGTTGATAATTCATATTTTTGTTTGCTCCTAGTTAAAACTGATTTGTTGCAATAAACAATAGTGCATGTTAAGTACAGAAACCTGGTTGGTTTTTAAGAGACCATCAAGCATGCAAATTGGGTTTTTTGAGTAATTTGTTTAGATCATTAATTTTTGAGTCAACCCCAGGAGTGGTGGGGCTGGAATAGCAAAACAATTCCCTGAAATGTACAGCGAGATAGGCCTGAGGATTGGCAATGTTTTAGAAACCAACAAATGGCTATCAAAGAGAGTTTCTAAAAAAGGTGAAAAGTATAATATGAAAATGAGCTAGTGAGGACTGCGGGATCCTTTACAAATATATTTTTTAAAATCGGCTAAAGTAAACATTGGTCCCTTTGAAGCAGAGACAAGAGAAATTAGCATGGGAATGAAGAAATGGCAGATTTTGAACAAGTATTTTGTCTATCTTCACAAAGAGAACACTAATAAGAATGAAAGAACAAAAGTCATTAATATCAGCAGAGACAAAGGATTGGAGTATCAAAGTTCTAAATGCCAACCACTACCCAGGACTTAAATGACCTACATCCTAAGGTTCTGAAGATGTTGCTGTAGAGATAGTGGTTCTGAATTTATAAATTACTTAGGTTCCAGAGGATTTCAAGTTAGAAAATGTAACACCCCAATTCAAGAAATTATGATGAGAAAATGTGGAACTATTGGTCAAATAGCATGACATCAGTCAACAGAAAGATGCTGGAGTCTATTATTAAAGAGGTCTTAACAATACACTTAACATCAATGTTATTAGACAAAATCAACAGAGTTTTATAAGGGGAAATCACGTTTCACAAATTATTACTTTTTTGGGATTCAAAGACATGGGTGAATTGAGGAGGACAAGTAGATGTAGTATACTTGAATTTAAAAAGACATTCAACAAAAGGTGCCACACTGAAGATTAACATGCATGCAAGGTGCTCGTGAAATTGAAGTTAATATATCGGCATGGATAGATAATTTGTGATTGGAGAAGAAGCAGACTGGGCATTTTCAAGATGGCAGATGAGACTACAAATACAGAGTGCCATAACAATTAGCACTGTTGCCTCTGCCAGTTACTATCTGTAATAATGACTCAGATTATGAGAAACAGTAATGCATTTAGACCTGCTGATAGTACAGTGACAGATGAGAACATAAATCATGAGGTCAGAGAAGCTGCAAAATGAAATAGTTTAAGCAAGCAGGTAATGGGAAATAAATGGGGCATAATGTAGCAAAGTGAGAAATTATTCACTTTCGTAACAGCATAAAAATTGAACATTTTTAAAAAGGCATTAGACTTGTGATTCTTGGTTGTTCAGGGCTATTCCTGAAAGTCCAACTTTAGGAGAACAAAGAACACATTGGCCTTTATTGGGAGAGGATTGGAGTGCAGTACAGGAATAAGGAAGTCTTATTTTAATTGTATGTAACTTTGAGACCACCCCGATGTAGTGATCAAAATTGTAAATTGAAAGAAGGATTGCATAGTGATGGGAGTTTCTTAGATTGGTCTCTGGATGAGCAGCTGGAGTAAACTGGGCCTACATGCTTTGGCATTGAGAAGAATGAGAAGTGACCTTGTTTGAAATACAGGAGTTTCTGAAGGGGCTTCCTGAGGTGGACACTGAGGTTGCCTATCTAAGCTGAGGAATCTAGAACACGACGACACAGTCTCAGAATCAGGTCTAGTCACGTAGGACGAAGTAGTGGTGAACTTTCTTCACTCTGGATTGTATCTGTGCACCCACCTCAAAGAATAAAGTCAAGACTGAGTGATGGAATTTGATCTCTCAGGAAATTGAGGCATATGGAGAGCAGGCAGGAGGAGCTTAGCCATGATCATGGTGAATGATAGAGCAGGCATGAGGTGCTAAATGACCTATTCGTATTTATATTCCTAATGTTGCTAAAATGTATGTTAAATATAATAGACTTACATTAGGCTTATTCAGTGTTCTGAGCAGACATACTCCACAGATTTCATTTTGTGCATTTTCTGAAGCAGTTAGAGCTGAACAGTCTAGTGTAGATTCAGCAGGCTGCAGAATATCAAAATAAATGTTCAAATTCCTGTAAGCTAGAGAAACATTGCATGCATGCATTTCAACTAAACAAGGATGCATCTTGGCTGGTTATTTGTGATAGAGAGGGGTTGTAAGTTAGTGTGCTACAACACAAAGCAAAACTAAACTAATACACTTTCCACAAACAAGTCCCTCTTCAATAAAAACTGTTTCAATGGAGTTCTGCTAAGTGCCACTAGATGGCAGGCTCCACCAACTGCTTGAAATATGACAGATGCAGACAGTCACGCTTCAAATTGCTGATGAAGGAGGGGGGGGCATCCTTTGACCTGCTCACTTTGAATTTATAAACAAAACTGCTGACCTAATCTTGTAAAGGGCCCATATGCCACAGCCATGTATGCTTTAGTGTCAGGAAGAATCATGATTAACCCCAATCTATATCTGTTCTCAAAAAGTACTCCCACTTGTAAGTGGACAAATATTTGCATACAAAAATCTGAATATGTATTAACAGCAGAAGTGATTTTCATTGACTAAATCACCATTTGCTGCACAACACCATGAGTCAGACTCTTGCTTCTCTTTGTCAGGTTTTTCAGAGGTTGTTCTGCAAATGTTTGATGGGGACAAACAGAAGCAAGTCTTGCGCAGATTTGCTCCTCAAAGTACTTGTTAACCCAAAGGTGCAACCAAATATGTTGGGCATCAGACTGCAGACAGGACAGACTATCTGGGTCAAAAATGTTCTTTAAGGAAGCCTTCACCTGATCTGACCTACATGTGCCTTCCAGACCCTCAACTCTCAAGGAGAAATAATGATGGACAAGATGATGTCCTCATCTGATGAATGCATTGAAATTGCTGGATCAGCAGGGATTTAATGAGAGCTGGTTTTTCAATTTACTGATTGCCTTATGACGTAAATCTCAAGGAACAATTTGACTCTGTAGTTTGCCTTGCAGTGCTGTTACTTCACCCCTGACCATGCACAGTTTGCTACTTAGGAGACAAAAAGTCCTGTGTTCTACAAAAAGATACCAAGCTGTTTACTCATCCTGTGACGCACAGAATATATTTTTTTCTTTTTTGGAATCCTGACATGCACATTCAATCTGACAAGACTGCTCAAGTGGAAACAAAAGCTATCCCATAATTCAGGCACTGCCCAAGGTTGAAAACTATAGGAGAGTTGATGGGATAAATCGAGCACTGGTGATCCAATCTCGGGTGCTAAAGGCCTAGCGATTAAAGAGGCAAGCAAGGCTCATATGCAATCTACATATTAGGAACTTGTGATCTGAAGTAACCAAAAATATTGCGTCACCAGTTTCAGGAAGTTCAGAGAATAGTTTTAATAGGACTTTGTATCAAGTCTGTTTTGAGATTATAGAAGCATTAAAGTTAATTCATATTATTTATATTTTGTCTGCATTTAAGGCAACCTGTAGCAAACAGAACAAGGACAATTCAGTTTCCATTTACAGTCATATTTACAGTCAATTTAACCTGTGCATTTGGAAAGGCGAGAACTGATTAGGGATAGTCAACGTGGCTTTGTGTGGGGGAAATCGTCTCACTAACTTGATTGAGTTTTTTGAAGAGATGACAAACAAGATTGAAGGCAGAGCAGTAGGCGCTCTCTATATGGAGAAAGTGAGGACTGCAGATGCTGGAGACCAGAGTTGAGAGTGTGGTGCTAGAAAAGTACAGCAGGTCAGGCAGCATCCGAGAAGCAGGAGAATCGACGTTTCGGGAAAAAGGCCTTCATCAGGAATGAGGGTGTGAGCCGAAGGGGTGGTGAGATAAGTGGGAGCTCCCACTCTTACTTCAACATCTGATAACTCCACAGCAAACACAGAAGGTACTGGAGAAGCTCAGCAGGTCTGGCAGCATCTGTGTAGAGTGAAATAGAGTTAGCGATCAGAGTTCAGTATGATGGTGCTGAAGACAACTCATCAAACCAAATGTGCTCCTGCTCTTACAAAGATATCCAGGCAAAAAAAATAAAATGGACAAAATGTAGGTTTAGCCAGTCCAACGTCACTACCAGAGTCTATTCAAATTGCTTCCTTTGTTTCTTCATTTTCCTATTTATATTACTTTGTTTGGAGCTGTTGCACTACTGAGCTATAAAGACTACATTATCCTGCCTCCTGCAAAATTGGATGTCCGGCTTAAGACATACCCAAGTGCAAGACTAATTTGAGAATGCGAGTTCTCTGCATCAAGGCAGGTCTGACTTAGAGCAGTACAACTTCTACCACAGGTATGTCAAGGAGGCAGGTGAGGTAGACAATCAACTATGATCTAAGCACACTGAAATCGACTGAATGGTCTACACAAGATCCTGTATTCCAATGTCATGATGTACCTTCCTTGGCCATTGGGGGAGGCGATAGCATATTGCTAATTTCACTGGACTGGTAATCCACAGCGAAAACAGAAACTGCTGGAGAAACTCAGCAGGTCTGGCAGCATCTGTGAACAGAAAGCAGAATTAACCTTTATAATGCAGTGACCCTTCTTCGGAATGTTCCAATGAAGGGAACCAAAATGTTAAGTTGCTTTCACTCCAACATCTGCTGAGTTTCTTCAGCAATTTCAGATTTCCAGCATCCTGCAGTTCTTTGTTTTATTTTACTGGCAATCCAGAGCCTCAAGCTAACACTCAGGAGGGAGTGGGGCACAGGGTTGAATCCCACCACCATTTGAATTCAAGGCAGCATGGTGGCTCAGTGGTTAGCACTGTTGCCTCGCAGCACCTGGGTTCGATTCCCGCAGGGGTGGCTGTCTGCGTAGAGTTTGCACGTTCTCCCAGTGTCTGTGTGGGCTTCCGCCCACAATCACAAAGATGTGCAGCTTAGGGGAATTGGCCATGCTGAATTGCCCATAGTGTTCAGGGATGCTTAGGTTAAGTGCATTAGTCAGGGGTAAATGTTGGGTAATGGGTCTGGGTGGGCTACTCTCTGGAGGATTGGTGTAGACTTGTTGGGCCAAATAGCCTGTTTCCACACTGTAAGGATTGTATTCTAAAAATCTGGAATTAAAAGTAAACCTAACTGTCAATTATCATAAAAATAACCCATTTAGTGAGAAATGTGCAATTCTTACATGGTCCAGTCTATGTATGACTCTAGATCAGAAATATGGTTGACTGTATAGATCCTCTGAAATGACCTAACAAGTCAGTCATTCAGCTCAAGGGAACCAAGGATGGGCAATACATTTCTGGCTTAGCCAGTGATGCCCACATTGAACAAGTAATAATTTTCTTTAAAAGTGACCTACTATGGGACTTGAATGTGAAGTTCCTGGTTCAAAGGATGGACACAGTCCTGCCCCAAGTCTTCCAAGACCATATGATAAAAGTCGAGTCATCAATAATTCAACCACTGTGGGCCTGACCCAGGCAGTAATAGAAACAACAACTTATGATGCTGGGTGGTAAACAACAACATTGGAAAATGAAATGTTTCTTGTTTCACTTACACATCAGTAAACTGCTTTCATTTGCAACATGATATTCATCTGTGGAATGATGCACAACCAACAAACAAAAGTATGTAACTTTTCTATTTTAGAAATTTTGTTTTACAACGTACGTTTTAAATTTCCAACTTAATTTACTCCTCTTGTTGGAATTGGGACATCTGCATTTTAGAAGCCTGCTTATTCTAAAACGTGGAGGACTCACAGTTAAATATCAGGCTCTAGATCACCAAAAATGTAAGAAATGCTTTTTGAATGAGATCATCTGCTTATCAATGTCCTTGAAAATTTAAATGGAGTAAATAAAAAGCAAAGCAGTGTCATATGAACACTTGAAACAACTTTCAGTAATGTGACATGCAGTCATTTCTAGTCTTAAATAGACTTACCATCATTCGTAGCACAGAAGGATTAAATGACATGAAGGCCTGCACATTGTTCCAGATTATCTCAATGTCCCTCAGACTCTTTTGCAGTGTTTCAGTGCTAATACTTAGAGACTTCATTCCACCTTCCACTCTCTTCGCCACTCTGTACACCTCAGTAATGCCTGGGAATTTAAAATAAAAGCTAATAGTATGATCATGCTCTGGGTGGACAAGCATCACTTGACATCCTGTAGGTACGTCTATGAAAAACATCAGCTATTCTTTTCTATGATCTGTCAAGTTGTCATCTCGAATACTTGTCTCAAGACATCTAAGTTTCAGTATAATTTTCCTCAAATGTTAATATCTGCCCTGGGTATCTACAGAAAGGCAAGCTGTTCCATTCAAATGATCAACATTTGGATCTGGATTTTCCTGTAGGGCTGGAAAGCACGATTTGCATACTTTTGCATCTTCACAAACAACTGCAAGATTTTACCCATGTTAGACTTCACCTCATTGGCACCTTTGTGTAATTAATAAGGCTCAAGTTATCAAAGGGTACAATACATGGTTTTGGGGATGGAAAGTTTTCATTTGAACGTATCACTTGGATTTTGTCAAGCATTTGGCATTTAAGAATCAAACACAGCGATAAGGATCAACAAGGAAAGCACATTAAAGAACTGGGTTCGGGTTTGGGACGTGTTTTATATTTGGGCTCCGGATGGCAGGAAGCAGAGGCCTAAGCTGGAGTACCTTTTTGGCTAGAAATCTGAGCAAGAATTGTAAAACAAAAAAACTACAAGTTAAGGTTGGGAAGCTGTGAGTATTCTTCAAGAATTAGAAACATTTGCAAAGAAATTTTGGGGATGATAATAACAGGTGGACAGATTTGAGCTGAATGCTGCAATCATTGTTTTCATTAAGGGTGTAAAAATAGTACACACGCCAGGGGTCTTTGCTCCCATTGGGAGACAGCATTTTGTCAAAAGAAAACATGCAGCAGGGGACTCTTTGGCAGGAGAAAGCTAGGATTAGTAGTCCAGTACTTGCTAGAAAGTTAGGACTTACATGGGACATTGCAAGTTGACAAGTAATTGTTATGGCTTGGAAGGTGCCAAAGAGATCTAGGCCAATATTAGAATCAGGAATTCAGGCTAAAGGCATTATGTCCAGAAAAAGTGAACAACATTTTGGTTAGGAAGTTACTTAACTGTTGGAAAGTATACAGCTAAAGAAAGAGATAGAAGCACTCAGAAACAAGCTGTGAAATGTGCAGGTAACACAGATTGGGAAATTCGAGTTGAATACTTTGAGCTGCAAAGAAGCTTGTATGCATGAAAGAGTTAAGTTCAAATCTCAAAGAATGCTGTGGGTTAAAGTTCAAGAAACAATAGGGTGGAGACCCCAGGAGTTCGGAGATGCATGGAGGAAGACATCTATCCACATTAAACTTGTGTAACATCAGATTCCACCAGCTGAGCCATTGCAATCTTTGTTGTTCAATAAATCTCTTTAGTTTGCATTCTAAATTAATGATTTCCATTTTGCCAATAAGGTGAGACCCTGACAAATATTCTCCTTCTCTGGGGTTTAGTATACAGTCCAAATCCTAAAACCTAGGGACTTTTGTTCTATCACGAAAGGAGGGAATATAATGTTCCTGTCATCCTCACAATGCTAACCTTGACCTTGGAAGGCGCCCAGCGACAATTTCCACCCCAAGGTCTTCCTGACTTTGGAGATCTATGTTTCTATATTCCTAGATCCCTCTGTTCCTGCACACCAATTAGGACTGTACCCTTTACACAGTCTCTTCATTTTCTTCCTAACGAAATGAATCCCTTCATATTTCTCGGTATTAAATATCACTTGCCACTTGTCTGCACATTCCACCACTGTCTACGCCCTTTGGAAGTTTAGGCACTCCTCCTCATGGTTCACAATATCCAAGTTTTATATCATCTGCAAGTTTAAACCAAGTTCAAAGTCATTATTATACACCAGAAAGAGCAGGGAGTCCTAATATTGATCCCTATAGGGAATTCCACAATTCCTGTCACTCAGCAATTTTTATGTCCATGTTGCTACTATCCCATTATTATCTGGTACTTTCTCAGAAGTCTTCAAAAGGAGGAGTGGTTGCTTAGCACTGGTAGGTGAAGCCACTGTTCATAGGTCAGGAGCAGGGTCACGGTGCCAGGTCTCTGAGGATCCAGGACAGAGGTAGCGCTGTGGCTTGTGATTTCTGTTCCTGGGCCTACCCTTATTAAAGCTCACTGCTACCTCATCAAAAAGCTCAAACAATTTAGTTAAACATAATTTACCTTTAACAAATCCAAACTAGCTTTCCTTAAGCAACTCCTCTTTCACCAAAAACCGAACACAATTCTCTATCTCGATAATTATCTGCAAAGCAATAATACCCCTGGCAATGTTTCCAAATCAGCTCTACTCCACTTCTTGCCACTGTTTTATTATTTCTAGACCTGGGAGTGGGGAGATCTGGGACCAAATGATGGTTGATACCTCATCTTATTTCTCTTGCTTCTATTTAGTCCCTTTTTAACATTCCTTTCTGACTTTCTGCATTCAGCCTGGCTCTTAATACATTCTCCACTTTACATCTGTATTAAGACCACGAATGCTGGCTTCTTCTTAATCTCTAGCTCTTTCACCATCTGGAAAGCTCTAGATGTATTTTCCCTACATTTTCCCTATGTGGGAATACATTTTGACTCTACTTGACCTCTCTCTTCTTTGAAGATTGTTGAACTGTGGTTTTTCCTCCTAATCTTTGATTCTAATTTGGCTGAAGGGATCCTTTACCCTTTTCTGTAATCAACCTAAATCTTATCGCATAATTATCAGTGTCCAAAAATCAGCCAGGACCAATTTATTTGGAAGGCAATTTAGTATTTCCACTGAGGAGAGTTTAACATGACAAGGATGTGGGAACCTGAAGGTATTATAAGAGAGGGACACTGAAGTGCAAAAACATGGGGAAAGAGTCAGATAACCCACTAGAGTGGGTATTTTTAGGAAGGTATTTGGTGTGTTCAATGAAAAGGAAAAGATAAGTCTAAACTGGGGTTTCAACTGCACAAATGTGAATGCATGGAGGGTGATGAATTAAATTGGGTAGATAGAAATATAATGTTGTGACAATAATAGACACCAAGCTCAAAGAAAAGTTGGATTGCATATTAAATGTAACTAATCATGAGTTGTCCTGAGAAGATAGGAAAGGAACAGGATACAGTATTGTATAAACATGGAGTGCTGGAGAGAAAGGATGTCCCACACAGGTCATGGACAGAATCTATTTGGCTCGATCTATGAATCAGAAGAGTTAGCATTACCCAATAGCATTACCCAGACGCACTGTGCCAGACTTAAGTGCCTTTTGTTCCTTACAAGGAGGACAGTTAAACTATAGAATAGCTGTAAATCTGGCACATTTGCTATTGCTACTGTTCACTTCTCTGACGACTGCTTAACAAAACGTGTTCAACAGTTGAGCCAACTTCTAGCAAATTGTTGTTTTCTGTCACCCTTCTAAATCAAGGAAGATCTGTTGAAGAGCATCCATAGCATTAAAGCCTTGAGGCATTTCTGCCAAATCTCTGGGTTTGTTACAGTCAGCTGGTTACTGGATTCATTCTGGTTAACACTTCCGGGAGTAACCAGAGCAGCTGCACTAAATGAAATAAAAGGAGTAAAATCCCCAAAATAAAAGTCTTGTATCTTACTTTAAAATATATTTTGAACAGGTTGAGAATATTTCAGCGATATTATTTGAGATGTTGGACGTTAAGCTGTCAGCAGTACACAATTCTCTCCAGCTTTTCAAGATAACTCTCTTTCCCCTGATGTGCAATATTTTCAGTGACACCTTGGCTTCATTCAAGTCTTCATACACAGACCTGGAAAGCATGTGTTAGCAAACCATGGGATTGTGGGAACATCAGAGTGAAGCCTAACCTCATTCGCTGCCAACTTCTAGACATCTGCTCCTGGTTAACAAACAGTAGCATAATGTCTGGCCAAGTTTCTCCTCTGTACTTAAGGACCACCGGGCTAATTACTCTCCAAAAGTGGGAACACCATACACACAAGGATCCAAACCTGAGTCATATGCATCTAGCACTCACTCACGTAACCAGCTGACCAAATAGCTCAACATTTTTTATAATAATGACTAGAAAAAGCTTGGACAATCAATTGGCTAATGAGACACAACGAACTGGCTCATTTTGTCTTCTTCCCAATAGAGGTGCGCTATGATCAGTTATGTTCATTATCAAGTATTACTGTTTCTTCACAGAATCCCTATGGTGTGGAAAAAGGCCATTTGGCCCTTCAAGCCCATACTGACTCTCTGTACACAAAGCGAAGCAAGAATGTGAGGACGATGTAAAAGACATTTAGAAAGGGTTCATAATTGGGCATGAACATAGCATATGGACTGTAATGTGGAAGCATGCACAATTATTTACTTAGATAGGAAAAACAGATGTGCAGAGTATTTCTTAAATTTTAAAAAGGTTAGAAAGTGTAGATTTGCAAAGGAACTTGGATTTTCTTGTCAATAAGTCACTGAAAACCAACTGACAAGTGAAGGTTAATGGACTGTTAGCCTTTAATTTATTTTTGTCACACGTACCTAAGTACAGCAAAAAGTTTTGTTTTTGCAAGCAATACAGGCACTACAGATCATAACATACAAGGACACACAGATCACAGGGTGTTTAGAGAGAGCAAGGCATACAAGATACATGTCTTCACAGGAGGTGCACAAAGGCAACATCAACATTAGAGGTGTCCATTCAGCAGTCTAATAACAGTGGCAAAGAATCTGTTCTTGAACCTGTTGGTACGTGTGTTTAAACTTCTGTACATTCTGTCTGACAGAAGAAGTTATTATTGGGGTGGGAGGAGTCTTTGATGATATTGGCTACCTTTCCACAGCAATGAGAGGTATAGATGGAGTCAGTGGATGGAAGGATGGCTATCGTGATGGTCAGGGCTGTGCAAACAATTTTCTGTAGTTTCTCACTGTTCTGGACAGAACAGTTGCAGTACCAGTTCTTTACGCATCCAAATACATTGCTTTCTATGGTACATTTGTAAACGTTGGTGACAATCTTTATGGAAATACCAGAAAGAAAAGGCATTGTTGTGCCTTCTTGACTGTCACATCTACATGGGTGGTTCAGGACAGATTGTTGGTTACTCTCACTCTTAGGAACTTGATCCTCTTGACTCTCTCCACCTCAACTCTAGATAGGGGTTTGTCCCCCTCCTTGCTTCCTGAAGTCAATGATCAGTTCTTTAGTTTTGCTGACCTGAGGGATAGACTGTTATCATTGTACCATAATACCATTCTGTATTCTGACTCGTCGTTGGTCGATATCTGACCAACAAACTTGTAGATGACCTCATTCGCAATTTGGCCACATAGTCATGAGTATACAGGGAGTACAGTAGGACATTCAGTACACATCCTCACAAGCAGATTTGACTCCAAGAGTAGTGAGGTCTTGCTTCAATTGTTTAACAGTGTGGTTACACCATACCTGGAGTACTGTGTGCAGTTTTGGTCTTATCTCAGTTATTGCCATAGACGGAGTGCATTAAAAATTCACCAGATTTTTTTCTGGGACAGTGGGACTGTCCAATGTGGACAGATCAAGCAAAATGGGCCTCTATTCTCTATCGTTTCAAAGAATAAGAGGTGATTTCCTCAAAAATTACAATATACCTAGAAAGATAGACAGGGTAAATGCAAGTAAGACGCTTTCTTCTTTGGAGAATCTAGAATTAGAGAGTACAACTTTAAAACAAGGGGGGTGCCATTTAGGATTGAGACAACGAGAATTTTTATTTACTCAGAGGGCTGTGGAAGTTTATCCGATAGAAGTGGTTATCACAGTGAGATGATAATCTAAATATAAAAGTTGTTGAAAAAAAGTTTAAGAATATATAGGAAAAATTAAACATTCTGAAAATGGAAACAGAGCAACAAATATGACCTTGCAAAATTGGTTATTCACTTCCACTGAGCACCAAGCTTCTCATCATACTAATAAGACCCTATTGATTCATTCTCCATTGTCCACTGCACATTGTTATTCCTACCAACTCCATTTGCATTAAGTACTGATATTGATGCAGTCTCCATGGCAACCTGGGTTTGTTTATATAAAAAGGAGGCAACTGAACTTGAAAAAAAATCTCTCAGTGAGAAACAGGATAGGAGTTAGTCATGAGTCTGAAGAAAGTAAACCGAATCTTAAGCCAGTGACCCACCTCAGTACAAGTCAGAGGAAATCGGTGTTATGGTAGACCCTGCCTCATCAATGTCAACATAAAACACCTTATAGTACTAGGAGACGCAGCCCAATGTTCTGATCAATATTTCTTACCTCAATCAATATTCTCTAAACTTAACCATTTAAATAAAAATTTTACATTAAACAGATGTTCCTTTTCTCAAAGTCATTTTTTAAAACCAATTTAGAATCACAATTCGGTTTATTGTCCCGTGTCGTCAAGTTACAAAAGGAGTACAGTTAAACGTGTACAATGTCATCAACACATGGCACCATCTTTGATTAGATTCGATTAGATTCCCTACAGTATGGAAACAGGCCCTTCTGCCCAACAGGTCCATACCAACCCTCCGAAGTGTAACCCACCCAAGAGTAACCCATCTAGCTACGAAAAAAAAAGAGAAAATAAAGAAAGGAAAGTTACATGACATTACAAATATACATAGTACAAGGTGGAATGGCCACAAGATCACTGAAAACAACAAATGTTGGAGATATGAGCATCCATAGAGACAGAGCAAACTACGTTTCAAATCTCGACAACTCTTCATCAAAGCTGAAGTGAAGCGTGGAGGGGACAACATTTATGCAATGGTGGGGAGGTGGGATAGTGGGTGTAGGGTGCTGGTGGAGAAAAGATGACTGGGCAGGTTTAAATTAGGACAGCTATTCACTTGTCTCCAGAACGTTAATCTCATCATCTCTTTACAGCATCCGGTCCCTTAATTTAATCCAAGGACCAGTTTTACTTGTAAATCTTCCCAGCTTACAACAAAAGGTCATGAGAACAGGAAGCGTTCTGGTCAGTCATGTGATGGAAAGAAATTTGGTCGCCACAGTTCCAGGCTGACACACATGTTGAAGTGTACATTGCCACAGCACCCTTATCAAAAGCTTTCTCTTGGTTACTTTCTCCATCCCATTAGGTATCCTGAATATCTTCCTAAAAGCCCATCAGACTAAGTAACGTTCATTGCACTTCATTGGCAATGCTGGCAGCATAAGGAAGGATTATACCTGAAATGTTGGACCTCTCCACCTCCTGATGCTGCCTGGCTTGCTGTGTCCTTCCAGCCTCCTGTTTGTCTACTCATCTTCCCATCACAGCTATTCATTAAAAAAAGTGTTTTAAAAATCCCACTGAGTAAGATGCCACCCAGTACTGCATACACAGAGAACCAGAACCAGTTCCTGCTAACCATAATGTCCCAATTACCATACCTTCCTTAATGGCTAATATTGAATCAAGTTTATTGTCACATGTACTCAAATGAGTGAAAAGTTTACAAGTTGCCAATTACAGCACCATCTTAGGTACAAGGTACCTAGACAGAGATTCTTCAGTACAATTTCTTAGAAACAAAAAAGTTTAAAAAAAGTTCAGCATTGCAGATCATAGGAATAAATTAGAAAATAGAGAAATATAAAATTCAGAACAACAGTCCTTTCTACCCTGTCCACACTGGCAAACTCAAAATTGTCCTCAATGAGAGGATACTGAATCACTCCAGCAGTAGTTAACAAAAAAGGTCAATCTTTTTCCCGGATAGCAGAATTTCTTTAGCAATAGGACTTTTTTTTTTAAAGTGGGAATGCCAAAATTGAAATAACGTGTAGCTAAACAGCACCATGAGCATAGTCAATGTCCTTCAGCGCTTCCCTTGTACATTAACAACAAATTTGACACCAAAAGACATGAGGATGGGTGGCTGGAAGTTTAGCAAAGGAAGTAGAGTTTCAAGACAAAAACTTTAAAAGAGGGCAGAGGTGAAGGAGACATTTTAAAGCCTACTCCACAGGCAACTGAAGGTATGGCACCAATGGGTGATAATATGGGTATACATAGTTCAGAATATAGAGATCACAAGGGATTGAAAGGCTGGAACAGATAACAGAGACAGGAAGACACAAAGCCACTGAGGGATTTAAAAACAAGGATGAGCATTTTAAATTCAAGATGCTGCCCCAAACCTGCAGCCACCAAGTCACAGAGTCATTGAATTATGGGTGAATGGGACTTGGTGTAGGTGGTGAACAAAACTGAGGATAAGTTCAAGTTTTTGGAGGGTGAAAGATGGGAGGCTAACCAAGAGAGCACTGGAGTTATCAAGTCTGGAGGTAACAATGACAGGGATGGGAGGTTTCAGAAGCCGATGAGCTGTGCCATGTGTGGAGATGGCAATATCATTGCTGTATCACTTCTGAAGTGAATTGAACCCAAGGTACAGTCTCTGTATTTAATGGAAAATTAATGGATGCTGGAGCTTCTCTTTAATACAAATATTGTCTAAATCTGCTAATTACTGCAGCTGTCAGCATAGCTAATAGTGAAGCATCACTCACCTGAGATATAAGCAATTCCTTGTGGAGATAGCAACACTTCACTGCACACTGATGGCTTGCTGATGGCACACAAGGTATCATTTGCAGTTCTAATAACCTGGAAAGGATCACATCGGAGATAAATGAAGTCCTGTGGTTTTACGTTGAGTTTATATTGCCTTTAATTAAGTTTAAATAAGTTTAATTTCATATCTAATCTTGATGAAGCCCTTGTTCATTTTGGATGACAGATGTATGTTGAGACTTTCAAGTTTCTTGGAATGGACATGCCTGTACTGGGAGTCCGCTTTTTTGTCGTTAGACTCTGGAAATGAGCTGCAGTTGAAAGCAGTGGTTAGGAACAAGTGGTCACATTGGTTATCTTTTAGCTTTGGCAACTGGTCAGCACTATGTCAACAATGACTAGCATTTGTAAAGTATCTTTAGCATAATAAAACATCTCAAACCACTCCACAGGTACATAATCAGACAACAGGCTGACCCGGCGACATGGGAGACATTAAGGCAGTTGACCAAAGACTTGGTTAAGAAAACTAGAGCAATGAGTTATTATGAAAGGTCACAGACATGAATCATTCATTCTGTTACTCTCTCCACATATGCTGCCTGACCTGACGAGCGTTTCCTGAATTTCAGAAGATGATTGGCTTTAAGGAGAGTCTTCAAGGAGAGGTGGAAGAGTGAATTCCAGAGTTCCTTGCCCTTGCTATTACCAGAGAGTCAAAAACCTTTGGAGTCTTCCTTCTACTGCCCTTTAAAAAACTAATTTCAGATACATCACAGATTATGGACCAGTCTTGCCGCAAATGTCAGCAATCAATCTATTCACAAAAAAAAGTATTGAGCATACAGCAGACAGATAAAATTCCCTTTGATAATCTTATTTGTTCTAAGTGGAGACTGGAGGTCATTGGCTGGTATCCTCCCAATGAAGTAACTGGTTCTTGGCATTAGAAGGAAAATAGTACCAGGGATGTAGAAGTCAATGGAATTAGTAAATTCAGTATTTTACCTTATAAATACTGTCGAGGCATCTCTGCAAACTATTAACTTTGTCTTCCATGATGCTCTGTACAGAAATATCAATTGTCAGAATTAAAATGAAAATTAATGATGGATGGGAATTTAAAAAAAAAGCTTTACTTGATGCAGCTTAGAATTACCACAGACAATAAATAGTTAAACACATCGCTGCCGAAATTGTGATTTCATTTCGCCTGAAGTTATACTTCAGGACTCAGTCAATGTCTCCAGATCTTGCCTTCTTTTTAAACAAAATAGTCTGAAACCATAAATTCTCTGCAGTCTACAAACATCACATTGTCTTGTCTAATCATTGAGGATCTTGCTGTTCACCACTTTATCCTCTGCCATCCTCACCTGATCTGACCTACATGGGACTCCAGATCCAGAGCAGTGTGGCTGCTATCTGAAATGGTAGAGCGTATCTAACAGCCACAAAGTCTGATTAAAAAGGAATGAAACCAGACGGACTTGCCAGTAACAACTAAGGTGCTGGAAATAGCAATGGCAAACATAATCCTGTTGACACTGCAACACCCTCCACACTAACATCTTGGGTTCTTAGATTACTTACAGTGTGGAAACAGGCCCTTCAGCCCAACAAGTCCACACCGACCCTCCGAAGAGAAATCCACCCACACCCATTCCCCTACATTTACTCTTTCACCTAATGCTACAGGCAATTTAATATGGCCAATTCACCTAACTTGCACATTTTTGGACTGTGGGAGGAAATCCACGCAGACACTGGGAGAATGTGTAAACTCCACTCAGACAGTTGCCTGAGGTTGCGCTGTGAGGCAGCAGTACTAACCACTGTGCCACTGTG
Organism: Chiloscyllium plagiosum; assembly: GCF_004010195.1. NCBI lineage: Eukaryota > Metazoa > Chordata > Chondrichthyes > Orectolobiformes > Hemiscylliidae > Chiloscyllium > Chiloscyllium plagiosum. The sequence continues at coordinate 39,527,578 of NC_057734.1, forward strand.
CCGCCCAGACGGTGCCAGAATTGGGAAGAGCTATCCCATAAACGTAATTAGCAACAATCTGACATGGTAAGGCATTATTCTGTGAGCACGACTACGTTCAGACACCACCCTCACCATCCCGGAGTGTCCCCTGTCCCACCGACTGAATAGACTAACCAGAGGGGACAGCACAGTGGGATATAATCATAATGGAGTAGTTCTGGGAATCCTGAAACTTGTGGTCTCATGGTATCAGGTTAAACATAGGCTGATTACTATATACCGTTCTCCATCAGCTGATGAATCAGTGATACTCTGTTGAACAAAACTTGGAGGAAGCATTGGGGGTGGCTTAGTAGCACCACTACAGACCAAACTGGCTGAGGCCTAAAAGACATAGCTGCTAGACTGGGGTCTGTGATGGGTGGCAAGAGAACTGACAAGTAGGGAAAATCTACTTGACTTCATCCTCACCAGTCCAGTTGGAGCAGATGTATCTATGTATTATAATATCGGTAGTAGTGACCACTGCTCAATCTTTCTGGTGGTGAAGTCGTGGCTTCATATTAATAATATCCTCCACATGATGATACTATATACAGTAAAAGTTTTTGAATAGATCTAGCAACTCAAGACTGGGCATCCATGAGGTCCTATGGGTATCAGCAGCAACAGACTTGTACTCCAACACAATCTGTAGCCTGGTATATCCCCCATTCTATCACATCATTAAGCCAAGGGATGAAAACAGGTTCAATGAAGTGTACAGATGAGCATGCCAGGAGCAGCAAAAGGCACGCATAAAGGATAAATGCAAAACAGAGAATACTGCCCACTAATGAATCTTAAGGGAATACTTCTGTCAGTTCAGTAAGATGAACAAAGAGCTGAAAGAAAGGAAATAGGTCCAAGTCCTGTATCATCAATCCAATGAAAACACTGCCAGTTTAGATCTGGACAAACTAACATGTACAACAGATCAAGTTCAGCAGATGCAGCTACAGAAACATTGGCTTGACTTCAAAGCAATGCTGCAGAAAATAATTTACCCCCCAAAACAGCTGGGCATGCATAAGTTACAAATTACAGTGACAGTATTTTCAGAAATAAATACTAGCTATGATATTCTAGCAAAAAAAAAAACCAGAGTAAGATAAAGAGGAAGTCAAATAACCATTGAAGCAGTAAGCGGAAGAGATCCAGGTTTCAAAGAAAACAAAACCAGAAACAGGTTGGAGAAATAGGATAGTTAATTGGGCAGTTTATGAAGGAAAAAATATAATGTTCCATCCAAAGGCTAAAACTTTTGACAGAATTAGAAGAATCCAGAATGTAAAACCACAGGCTTCGAAAAGAGATGAAAGTTCATAAGGAACACACAGTAAATGCCAAAAAGGTAAGAACCACTCTAGAGAAACAAGATCAGTCAGTGGCTGATCTGGAACAATATTTGGCTGTGTGCATCAGTAAATTGTATAAGAGCAACTGCATCCCCTGAAAAATAAACTTGACAATTCAAAAAGGATCAATATTCAATATCACTGATAAATGTGGGCAAACAACAGCACTTCCAGACAAAGTCACCATCAGAGATCTGGGCAGATCAGCAAATACTTTATAAAGACTCTTAGGCTCTCTTCTTATTGCAAATAGTTAAAATTCCTTTGGAAAAAGAGGAGGATGTTTAAAGTGTAACATGCATTTAAAAAGAGTTGACTTTTAATGGCTCTATGTGCTGTGTGTGTCTTATATTGTGACTCCGCCTAGCAAGGAGTCTGCCTAGCACAACAACTCAGTAGCTTGATGTAATGCCTGCTTTATAACTTGTGATGTGTTTCATTGTTTTAAATCAACCAACCCACAGAGTTAATCAATCCCTGACAAGAGATTATTTATTAGACCATTATTATATTACAATTATTGAATGTTCTGGTTAGACCCCATTTAGAAAACCTGGAGGTACATGCTCACTAGAATGACAAAAGGGCTTAAATTATGGCAAGTTTCACAGTCCAGACATGCATTTCCCCAGCATAGAAAGGAAAACAGTGATCTGGGTGAAGTGATTATTATTAAACAAATTGTTCGGTAGTGTTGGTGTAACATCAATCCTGTGGTGCGGAGGTGCAGGATAAGAGTGTGTAAACTTAAAAGTGTAGTATGTCAGTTGTACAATGCTGAGATAGGATGTTGTTGATTCTGGGTAATCCAAGATGGAGGATGGGAAAAATTTCTGGCTGTAAGAGCTGCTCCTTTCTTTGAGGTATTTTAGGTGCTGGAGGTGATTTCCTCGAATTCCAGGAGCAGCAATCACTGCTTGTGAGAGAGTGTGAGTGTGAGTGTGAGTGTGAGTGTGAG